>NC_041384.1:727360450-727377444 GCF_002162155.2 Triticum dicoccoides
TACTCCGGTTTTATCCGAAACTTCTCCGGAACCCTTCCGGTGTCCGAATATAGTCATCCAATATATCAATCTTTATGTCTCGACCATTCCGAGACTCCTCGTCATGTCCGTGATCACATCCGGTACTCCGAACTAACTTCGGTACATCAAAATGCATAAACTCATAATAACTGTCATCGTAACTTTAAGCGTGCGGACCCTACGGTTCGAGAACAATGTAGACATGACCGAGACACGTCTCTGGTCAATAACCAATAGCGGGACCTGGATGCCCATATTGGCTCCTACATATTCTACGAAGATCTTTATCGGTCAGACCGCATAACAACATACGTCGTTCCCTTTGTCATCGGTATGTTACTTGCCCGAGATTCGATCGTCGGTATTCCAATACCTAGTTCAATCTCGTTGCTGGCAAGTCTCTTTACTCGTTCCGTAATACATCATCTCACAACTAACATATTAGTTGTAATGCTTGCAAGGCTTATGTGATGTGCATTACCGAGAGGGCCCAGAGATACCTCTCCAAAAATCGGAGTGACAAATCCTAATCTCGAAATACGCCAACCCAACATGTACCTTTGGAGACACCTGTAGTACTCCTTTATAATCACCCAGTTACGTTGTGACGTTTGGTAGCACCCAAAGTGTTCCTCCGGTAAACGGGAGTTGCATAATCTCATAGTTATAGGAACATGTATAAGTCATGAAGAAAGCAATAGCAACATACTAAACGATCGGGTGCTAAGCTAATGGAATGGTTCATGTCAATCAGAGCATTCACCTAATGATGTGATCCTGTTAATCAAATAACAACTCTTTGTTTATGGTTAGGAAACATAACCATCTTTTGATTAACGAGCTAGTCAAGTAGAGGCATACTAGTGGCACTCTGTTTGTCTATGTATTCACACATGTATTATGTTTCCGGTTAATACAATTATAGCATGAATAATAAACATTTATCATGAAATAAGGAAATAAATAATAACTTTATTATTGCCTCTAGGGCATATTTCCTTCAGTCTCCCACTTGCACTAGAGTCAATAATCTAGTTCACATCGCCATGTGATTTAACAGCAATAGTTCACATCACCATGTGATTAACACCCATAGTTCACATCGATATGTGATCAACACCCAAAGGGTTTACTAGAGTCAGTAATCTAGTTCACATCGCTATGTGATTAACACCCAAAGAGTACTAAGGTGTGATCATGTTTTGCTTGTGAGATAATTTTAGTCAACGGGTCTGTTACATTCAGATCCGTAAGTATTTTGCGAATTTCTATGTCAACAATGCTCTGCACGGAGCTACTCTAGCTTATTGCTCCCACTTTCAATATGTATCTAGATCGAGACTTAGAGTCATCCAGATCTGTGTCAAAACTTGCATTGACGTAACTTTTTACGACGAACCTTTTTGTCACCTCCATAATTGAGAAATATTTCCTTATTCCACTAAGGATAATTTTGACCGCTGTCCAGTGATCTACTCTTAGATCACTATTGTACTCCCTTGCTTAACACAGTGTAGGGTATACAATAGATCTGGTACACAGCATGGCATACTTTATAGAACCTATGGCTGAGGCATAGGGAATGACTTTCATTCTATTTCTATCTTCTGCCGGGTCGGGCTTTGAGTCTTACTCAATTTCACACCTTGCAACACAGGCAAGAACTCTTTCTTTGACTGTTCCATTTTGAACTACTTCAAAATCTTGTCAAGGTATGTACTCATTGAAAAAACTTATCAAGCGTCTTGATCTATCTCTATAGATCTTGATGCTCAATATGTAAGCAGCTTTACCGAGGTCTTTCTTTGAAAAACTCCTTTCAAACACTCCTTTATGCTTTGCAGAATAATTCTACATTATTTCCGATCAACAATATGTCATACACATATACTTATCAGAAATGATGTAGTGCTCCCACTCACTTTCTTGTAAATATAGGCTTCACCGCAAGTCTGTATAAAACTATATGCTTTGATCAACTTATCAAAGCGTATATTCCAACTCCGAGATTCTTGCATGTAGGATCGAAAGTATGTCTAGAGGGGGGGGGGTGATTAGACTACTTGACCAAATAAAAACTTAACCTTTTCCCAATTTTAGTTCTTGGCAGATTTTAGCTATTGTAGGACAAGTCAAGCAATCATCACACAATTCAAGCAAGCATGCAAAGAGTATATTGGCAGCGGAAAGTAAAGCATGCAACTTGCAAGAATATAAAGGGAAGGGTTTGGAAAGATCAAACGCAATTGGAGACACGGATGTTTTTCCCATGGTTCGGATAGGTGGTGCTATCCTACATCCACGTTGATGGAGACTTCAACCCACGAAGGGTAACGGTTGCGCGAGTCCACACAGGGCTCCACCCAAGGGCAACGGTTGCGCGAGTCCACGGAGGGCTCCACCCATGAAGGGTCCACGAAGAAGCAACCACCCACAAAGGGTCCACGAAGAAGCAACCTTGTCTATCCCACCATGGCCATCGCCCACGAAGGACTTGCCTCACTAGCGGTAGATCTTCACAAAGTAGGCGATCTCCTTGCCCTTACAAACTCCTTGGTTCAACTCCACAATCTTGTCAGAGGCTCCCAAGTGACACCTAGCCAATCTAGGAGACACCACTCTCCAAGAAGTAACAAATGGTGTGTAGGTAATGAACTCCTTGCTCTTGTGCTTCAAATGATAGTCTCCCCAACACTCAACTCTCTCTCATAGGATTTGGATTTGGTGGAAAGAAGATTTGAGTGGAAAGCAACTTGGGAAGGCTAGAGATCAAGATTCATATGGTAGGAATGGAATGTCTTGATCTCAACACATGAGTAGGTGGTTCTTTCTCAGAACATATGAGTTGGAATGATGTGTGTGTTCTGATGGCTCTCTCACTTAATGAGAAAGAGGTGGAGGGGTATATATAGCCTCCACACAAAATCCAACCGTTACACAGTTTTCCAATCTCGGTGGGACCGAATAAATAAACTCGGTCTGACCGAAAATGTAAACCTAGTGACCGTTAGGAATTTCGGTGGGACCGACATGCAACTCGGTAGGACCGATTCGGTTAGGGTTTGGGCACAACGTAATCTCGGTGAGACCGATTACACAAACTCGGTGAGACCGAATTTGGTAACTAGCTAACCAGAGAGTTGGTCAGGCAAACTCGGTGGGACCGATTTGCTCTTTCGGTGAGACCGAGTGGAACTCGGTGAGACCGAAACGTTACAAAGGGGAAACACTGAGTTTACATTGCAATCTCGGTGGGACCCATTCGCTCTTTCGGTGGGACCAAAAAGTTACGAAAGGGAAACAGAGAGTTTGCAACCCCATCTCGGTGGGACCGAGAACCTTATCGGTAGAACCGAATTGCTAGGGTTTGGCAGTGGCTAATGACAAGTGAAACTCGGTGGCGCCGGATAGGAAAAATCGGTAGGACCGAGTTTGGCTTAGAGTTTAGGTCATATGTGGATATGGGAAAGTAGTTGAGGGTTTTGGAGCATATCACTAAGCACATGGAGCAAGAGGCTCATTAAGTAACACCTCATCCCTCCTTGATAGTATTGGCTTTTCCTATGGACTCAATGACCGGGGAAAGCTTGCCGCCGTGAACAGTGCCGGGGAAGAGCTTGCCGCCGTGAACAGTAACCTTGCCGGGGAAAGCTTGCCGCTGTGACAGTAACCTGCCGGGGAAAGCTTGCCGCCGTGATAGTAACCTTGCCGGGGAAAGCTTGCCGCTGTGACAGTAACCTTGCCGGGGAAAGCTTGCCGCCGTGAACAGTGACCTTGCCGGGGAAAAGCCAATCCATTGTCCTTAGCATTTTGAGGGTTCCACTTTCACATCCATGCCATGCCAATCATTGAGCTTTGCTGAAATAATCATCTTGGAATAGCATTAGCTCAATGAGCTATATGTTGTTATGAATTACCAAAACCACCTAGGGATAGTTGCACTTTCAATCTCCCCCTTTTTGGTAATTGATGACAACATATAGATCAAAGCTTCGACAAAAGATAATAAGCATGAAATATATCGTCGCTTTGAGAAGTATGTGATAAGTAAGAGCTCCCCCTAAATTTGTGCATATTTTAAAATTTGCTTTGGACTGCAAATGCACAAAGAGTTAGAGTCATGGGTTACTCTTCCATGTCACATACATCTTGGTGGAGCGCTCAAAATGATAAGATTGAAATGCATGCACTCATCACCAAGAGTAGTGAATGATCACAAATGATAGATAGAATGATAATATTTAAGCAAGCATTAAGTGTAGCTTATGATCAAACACATGATCATCGATGTCTCACAAACATAAAGACGTAGTATCAAGCACTCAAAAGCAAACAAAGTTCGAAGAAACCACCAAATAAAACAAGAGAGAAAAGCAACATTCTCTCTCTCGAAGCCTGTGATCTATACATCTTCTCCCCCTTTGGCAACAAGTTACCAAAAAGTTCCTAGAAAATGCATAGCACTAGATCGACGCTCAGGCTTGATCTTCAGGTGGTGGTGGAGTCCGGATCACTCCAAGGACGAAGGCTTCTGTAGATGTTGAAGTAGTCGCTGGAGTTGGAGCTGAAGTAGACGCTGGAGCTGAGGCTGTAGCTGGTGTAGACGTTGTAGCTCTGGTGTCAGCAACTGGCAGTGCAGACAACCTCGGACCTCGTGGCACCCTCGCAAACGCATGAGTCGTGGTCCTGCCTCTCCTCTCATTCATGTCCTCTTGGAGCTGCTCCACTACAGACTGAACTTCTGTTACCTTGACATCCAAGTCATAGAACTTCTGTTCCATGATCCTCTCTAGGCTCTGCTGATTTTTAGTGAGGTTGGCCAGACTTTGCTCAATTCTTAGCGTGGATGCAATCAAGTAACTGAGCTGCTCTTGCTTGGTCTTCAAGAAATAGTCAGATGCCTCCTCTTGAGTAGGCATCCTAGCAGCTTTTTCCTTCTTCGCCTTCTCCTTCTTTGCAAATGCTTGTGCAGACGATGGCTCGTTCTCAGTCATCACAACTTCATTGTCCTCAAAATCTGGATGGATGGGCAGGTGTTCCTTATCCAACAAATATACACCCGTGCCCATCTTGGAGTTGATGAGCTCCTGAATCTGAGGGGCATATCCACAGCTCCTCTTCTGATCTGTAGCTGTCCTCTTAATGGTTTCCACAATGAGACTCATGACCTTGAATTTCTGAGGCACGTCAAAGACATGTAGCAAATTGATCGCGTGACCTCTGATCATCTTGTGATCTCCAGACTTAGGCAGAAGGGTGTGCCTAAGGATCCAGTTGATCGTAGGCAATCCTGAAAGCAGATAATGCACTGAGCCAAACTTGAATGTGTCAAGAGCTTCATTGGGAATCTCCTTGTACATGTTGGACATGGAGTTGTGGTCCATCTTCTTCTTGGCATAGATATCCAAGTCCTCATCTTGCTCTTCTGGGGCATTAATGATCTATGCCCACTCATCCACTGTAGATTGGTACCTTGTACCCTCTGACATCCATGTAATCCTCCCATCTGGATAAAAGTGAGCTGTGGAGTAGAACTGCATGATGAGTTCCTCGTTCCACTTTGTGAGCTTCTGCCCAACAAAGTCATCTACTCCACAAGCTACGAAGCTGTCTTGCACTCCAGGATAGTGCTCCTCATTGTCCTTGATGTATGTCCAATCAACCCAACGCATATCACAGACAATGGGCTTCTTATCTAACAGCACAATCTCATAGAAATCTTGTTGCTCCTTGGTATGAAATCTGTAATCCACGGCAGTCCTTCTCCTAGAAGCATATGGATCTGCGTCTCTCCATTTCCTGAGCCCTAAGTCTCTCCTGAGCTTCATATCCTCAGCCACAGGATGAGCATCGTTGTGGTCTGGGATCTTGGACTTGAGCTTCCTAAGGACACTCTCTTCTTCTTCTTCAATAGCTCCAGGCACTGGGGCCTTGTTCTTTTCTGCAGCAGGTATACTCCTTGTGTTTCTCTTTGGAGCTGTCTTAGGCTTAGATGCAGCCTTGGGTGCTTCCTTGGGCTTGGATGCAGCTGTTCCTGACCTTATGGCATCTCCCATAAGTTTGGCTGCCTTGGGTGCTGGTGCAGCAACCTCTTCTTCCTCCTCCTCTTCTACCATGATGGAGGCTCTCCCAAACACTTTGGCTACAGTCTTCTTTACTCTCTCCTTCCTCTTCTTGCCCTCAGCAGCAATGGGCTCAATGGGAGCAGGTGCAGGCTTCTCAGTTGAGGCTCTAGCCTTTGACATTGGCTGCCTGCCTGCTGGCCTCTTGACTTTCAGGCCTGGCTTTGAGCCTTGAGCTGGCTCAACTCTCTTGGAAGTGGCCTCTTCCTCTGCCACATAGTCCTCATCTTTAGAATCAGACATTCTCTTCTTTCTTTGACGTGTGGCAGCCTTAGGCAGATTGCTGGGGGTGCTCCTACTGCCATCATCAGAAGAACTTGAGGGGCTAGTGCCCTCACTCATCACAACTTGCTGCTCTGAGAGGTTCTGGCTGTCACTTTGATCAGACATGTTGCAAACTGACTGCTGACCCTGTGAATAGATTATAGAAGAGATAGAGTGGATGAGCATCACAAAAAGCAGAGATTTTTGCAAAAGATTAATTCAAAAACTTAGTTTTAGTTTTCCACAGAAAGCATCTCGGATCTACCGATTTTCAAACTCGGTGACACCGAAGCAGTTTTGGCACCAGAACTGGTGAACTCGGTCAGACCGAGTCACAGTTCGGTGGCACCGAGACTGCTAGGGTTTCACAGAATTCCAAAATCGGTCGCACCGATAAGTTATTCTCGGTCAGACCGAGTTTCACTTGTGCAATGGCAAAAGCCAGATCGGTGGGACCGAGTTTTTCAACTCGGTGGGTCCGAGATGGTTTCGGCGGAAACCTATCCCTAAATTTTTTGAATTAAACCTAATCTACGAGCGTTTTGACTGGATAGAAGTGTTTCAATCATGGCAAGAATCAATATGATCACAATGTGCTAGGAATCAGATTGAGGAATAGCACAAAGATCAAGTCCATACCCTAGTTTGGCATGGACTTGCTACGGCGGCAACGGCGGGGCAGAAATCCGTTGACGGCGATGAAGACCAGCGACTGGAGGCTGCTGGCGGCGAGGAGACGATCTGGAGACCACGAATGCAGAGCAGGCTATCGCGCGGGCGAGGAGGTTTCGGAGAAATTTCCAAAATTCTGCCCGTCACTATATATAGCCCGACCCTGTCGGTGTGACCGAGTGGAATGACTCGGTGGCACCGAGATGCAAAACTGTGTGCAGTTATTGCAACTCGGTGTGACCGAAAAGTTCAAATCGGTTGCACCGAGATCAAAAACCTAGATCAACTTAATGAACTCGGTAGGACCGAAAGTGGAGTATCGGTCAGACCGAGAATCATAAAGAGGTTTTGGAAGTTTAAGTCTATGACGAATCGGGGACTCCGAGCGCTCCTCACACAAAGTGGTTCGAATCTGACTTGATCAAGTTTTGTGATGCAACATGAATAGAGTTTGAGACGAGAAAAGCATAGATAGCTAGAGGAGGTTCTTAGGCATTCTTGTCCATCCACTTGGCAAAAGAAGATAAAGCCAAACGATCAAAGCAACAAGTGGATGTTCTCGAATGAGTAAAATATGCAATCAGCATGCTCACACAATAAGATAGCAAATGAAATATGTGGCAAAGCATGCACAACCAATTCTAGCATCTATCAAGCAATTTGCGATGACTAGGTCATCTATATATGAGTATATTGACTTAGGAGTCAAGTGAGAACACTTGATCGTAGGTCATACTCATCGTTTAAGCTCAAGTGGGGTTACCACTTTTACATAAAGCATTGATTTGTTCACATCTTTAGAGTTGCTTTAGCTCAGTCTTAGAGTAAAGCTCCCCCTAGATGTGATATCCCCCCTAAGAGGGATGAACTAACCTTGGGTTTTGTCGATGATGACTTCATGTAGACATTGAAGATGTGGATGCTCAATGTTGATGTAGATCTCTTGGAGCTATCCATTTGAGTGAATTGCACTTTCAATACCTACATGGGTTAGTCCCACAAGGAACAAACAAGGATATCCATAGACATAGAGTGATGCACACAAAAGATGATGTCCATGAAAACTTTTAGGTTACCTTGTCCCTTGTCTTACCAACAAGAGGGTTTGTGACTCCTTGAACTAGTGCAAGATCTGGAAGTTGATTGCACTTGTTCTTGCCAAAATGATAAGAGTGAAGTATGTTGGCGGAGTCACCCTCAAGAACTCTCTAGTTCTTCTTCTTTTGGATCCACATCATCTTGATGGGAATCCTTGGAGTTGTAGTCGTACTTGATGAAGTGGAACTTGAGGAAGTCTTGGGAATCCACTTGACCAAGGTCTTAGGAGCTTCTTCAAATGCATCAATTTCCTCTTGAAGCTTGTCCTTGCCTTTTTGCTCGTAGTCTTGTGGTGGAAGATCATCTTGAGCTTGTGTCCCCTTGAAAGAAGTATACTTCTCTTGTTGAGGGACAAACTTCGTCTTGGGGTATTGATCTTCTTCCCATTCAACTCCATTGGCATTGAACTTTCGTTCAAAACCAATACCTTGATTCTTCCGGTGCATTCCTTATTTGCACACAATTTCCTCGAATTGCTTACTCCCGGCAAGGCTTTTGTATACTCCTTTCTCTATAATTCCCTTCAATAAGCTATTTTCTTGCTCAAGTGTAACTTGGCTAAGAGAATCATTAGTGGAATCAAGAGAACTACTAGAAGCAACAATATTGGATTTAGCATGATCATTGTTACTACTAGAGAAAGAATATTTCTTGTTAGATTTGACTTGAGGCATGTAAGTGGATAAGAGTAAACGCTTGGCAATGTAAGAAGAACTTTTCTTGCGGAGATCATCATTGATTGCCTTTAAGAACTCATGCTCTTGCTCAAGATTGAGCTTTTCAAAGCGTAGCTTCTCATGAGATCTTAAAAGTTCTCGATGATCTTCGAAGATAGTGTTATGAGCTAACTTAAGAGTTTTTAGTTCTTTAGTTAGAGCCTCAATCTTCTCCTTATCATTGTCATTCGTTTTATCTTGATTAGCATGATTAATTGGTTTTTCATCATAGTATTCATCACTAGAGTTGTCACCAAGCAAATCATCACCTAACAAGTCATCTTCATCACTATTGAAATCAACATACTTGGGGTGTGTTACCTTAGGACCTTTGACCATGAAGCATCTTCCAATTCCTTCATTTGGTGAGTCAAATATGTCGTAGGAGTTGGTTGACACAAGTGCTAGACCGGCAACACCTTCATCTTGAGTATCTTCGGAGTCGGAGTGATAACTTCTCTCGGAGTGGCTGCCGGAGTCGGAGCCGGATACCCATTCACCAACATGAGCTTGATGTCTTCGTCTTGTGTAGCTCCTTGATGATTTTTCCTTCCTTTCCGAATCCTTGCTTCTCCGTGAGTATCTTCGTTCATAACGATCATCTCTACTCCTTCTCTCTCTTGGTGGTGATCCTTTGCTTCTTCTTTTTGGAGAATCTTCTCTTCTCTTGTAGGGAGCCGTACACTCATTGGAATAGTGTCCGGATCTTCCACAATTGTAACAGTTTCTCTCTCGACTAGAAGATCTTTTGTCATTGTAGGACCTTGACTTGGAGCTTCTATCTTTGCTTCTACTCTTGTAGAACTTGTTGAAGTTCTTCACCATTAAGCTCAATTCTTCATTGAAGTCTTGTTTCTCACTTGATGATGTAGGGGCTTCACATGAGGCTTTATAGGCACCACTTGACTTGTTGTGAAGTTCCTCTTTATCCTTAAGTGACATCTCATGAGCAACAATCCTTCCAATCACTTCCGTTGGCTTGAGATCTTTGTAATTTGGCATCATTTGGATCAATGTGCACACGGTATCATATTTTCCATCCAAGGCTCTTAGGATCTTCTTGATGATGAATCTATCGGTCATCTCTTCACTTCCTAAGCCGGCAATCTCATTTGTGATGAGAGCAAGCCTAGAGTACATTTCAGCGACACCTTCACCATCCTTCATCTTGAACTTGTCAAGTTGGCTTTGAAGCACATCCAACTTGGATTCCTTGACAGAGTCGGTACCTTCGTGCATATCAATCAAAGTGTCCCAAATTTCCTTTGCATTCTCAAGGCGGCTGATTTTGTTGAATTCTTCGGGGCATAATCCGTTGAAGAGAATATCACAAGCTTGAGCATTGTATTGCAACATCTTCAACTCATCCGCGGTAGCTTCACGGTTTGGTTCTCTCCCATCAAAGAAGTCACCTTGCAAACCAACGCACACAATAGCCCATACGGCAGGGTTATGTCCAAGAATATGCATTTTCATTTTATGCTTCCAACTAGCAAAATTAGTACCATCAAAGTAAGGACCTCTACGGTGATAATTTCCCTCGCTAGACGCCATACTCTCCTAGGTTGTGAAACCAAGGCTATGACCACCAAAAGCTATGGAGATCAAGCAAATGGAGACCAAAGCTTTGATACCACTTGTAGGATCGAAAGTATGTCTAGAGGGGGGGGGGGTGATTAGACTACTTGACCAAATAAAAACTTAACCTTTTCCCAATTTTAGTTCTTGGCAGATTTTAGCTATTGTAGGACAAGTCAAGCAATCATCACACAATTCAAGCAAGCATGCAAAGAGTATATTGGCAGCGGAAAGTAAAGCATGCAACTTGCAAGAATATAAAGGGAAGGGTTTGGAAAGATCAAACGCAATTGGAGACACGGATGTTTTTCCCGTGGTTCGGATAGGTGGTGCTATCCTACATCCACGTTGATGGAGACTTCAACCCACGAAGGGTAACGGTTGCGCGAGTCCACACAGGGCTCCACCCAAGGGCAACGGTTGCGCGAGTCCACGGAGGGCTCCACCCACGAAGGGTCCACGAAGAAGCAACCACCCACAAAGGGTCCACGAAGAAGCAACCTTGTCTACCCCACCATGGCCATCGCCCACGAAGGACTTGCCTCACTAGCGGTAGATCTTCATGAAGTAGGCGATCTCCTTGCCCTTACAAACTCCTTGGTTCAACTCCACAATCTTGTCGGGGCTCCCAAGTGACACCTAGCCAATCTAGGAGACACCACTCTCCAAGAAGTAACAAATGGTGTGTAGGTAATGAACTCCTTGCTCTTGTGCTTCAAATGATAGTCTCCCCAACACTCAACTCTCTCTCATAGGATTTGGATTTGGTGGAAAGAAGATTTGAGTGGAAAGCAACTTGGGAAGGCTAGAGATCAAGATTCATATGGTAGGAATGGAATGTCTTGATCTCAACACATGAGTAGGTGGTTCTCTCTCAGAACATATGAGTTGGAATGATGTGTGTGTTCTGATGGCTCTCTCACTTAATGAGAAAGAGGTGGAGGGGTATATATAGCCTCCACACAAAATCCAACCATTACACAGTTTTCCAATCTCGGTGGGACCGAATAAATAAACTCGGTCTGACCGAAAATGTAAACCTAGTGACCGTTAGGAATTTCGGTGGGACCGACATGCAACTCGGTAGGACCGATTCGGTTAGGGTTTGGGCATAACGTAATCTCGGTGAGACCGATTACACAAACTCGGTGAGACCGAATTTGGCAACTAGCTAACCAGAGAGTTGGTCAAGCAAACTCAGTGGGACCGATTTTCTCTTTCGGTGAGACCGAGTGGAACTCGGTGAGACCGAAAAGTTACAAAGGGGAAACACTGAGTTTACATTGCAATCTCGGTGGGACCCATTCGCTCTTTCGGTGGGACCGAAAAGTTACGAAAGGGAAACAGAGAGTTTGCAACCCCATCTCGGTGGGACCGAGAACCTTATCGGTAGAACCAAATTGCTAGGGTTTGGCAGTGGCTAATGACAAGTGAAACTCGGTGGCGCCGGATAGGAAAAATCGGTAGGACCGAGTTTGGCTTAGAGTTTAGGTAATATGTGGATATGGGAAAGTAGTTGAGGGTTTTGGAGCATATCACTAAGCACATGGAGCAAGAGGCTCATTAAGCAACACCTCATCCCTCCTTGATAGTATTGGCTTTTCCTATGGACTCAATGACCGGGGAAAGCTTGCCGCCATGAACAGTGCCGGGGAAGAGCTTGCTGCCGTGAACAGTAACCTTGCCGGGGAAAGCTTGCCACCGTGACAGTAACCTGCCGGGGAAAGCTTACCGCCGTGACAGTAACCTTGCCGGGGAAAGCTTGCCGCCGTGACAGTAACCTTGCCGGGGAAAGCTTGCCGCCGTGAACAGTGACCTTGCCGGGGAAAAGCCAATCCATTGTCCTTAGCATTTTGAGGGTTCCACTTTCACATCCATGCCATGCCAATCATTGAGCTTTCCTGAAATAATCATCTTGGAATAGCATTAGCTCAATGAGCTATATGTTGTTATGAATTACCAAAACCACCTAGGGATAGTTGCACTTTCATTGCACCAGTCAATAGATGGATCGCTGGAGCTTGCACATTTTGTTAGTACCTTTCGGATTGACAAAACCTTCTAGTTGCATTGTATACAACTCTTCTTCAATAAATCCATTAAGGAATTCAGTTTTGTTTATCCATTTGCCAGATTTCATAAAATGCGGCAATTGCTAACATGATTCGGACAGACTTAAGCATAGATACGAGTGAGAATCTCTCATCGTAGTCAACACCTTGAACTTTGTCGAAAAACCTTTTGCGACAATTCTAGCTTTGTAGATAATAACACTACTATCAGCGTCCGTCTTCCTCTTTTAGATCCATTTATTTTTATGGCTTGCCGATCATCGGGCAAATCCATCAAAGTCCATACTTTGTTCTCATACATGGATCATATCTCAGATTTCATGGCCTCAAACCATTTCGCGGAATCTGGGCTCATCATCGCTTCCTCATAGTTCGCAAGTTCGTCATGGTCTAGTAACATGACTTCCAGAACAGGATTACCGTACCACTCTAGTGCGGATCTTACTCTGGTTTACCTACGAGATTCGGTAGTAACTTGATCTGAAGTTACATGATCATCATCATTATCTTCCTCACTAATTGGTGTAGAAGTCACAAGAACAGATTTCTGTGATGAACTACTTTCCAATAAGGGAGAAGGTACAATTACCTTATCAAGTTTTCTACTTTCCTCCCACTCACTTCTTTCGAGAGAAACTCCTTCTCTAGAAAGTTTCCGAATTTAGCAAAAAAAAGTCTTGCCTTCGGATCTATGATAGAAGGTGTATCCAATAGTTTCCTTTGGATATCCTATGAAGACACATTTCTCCGATTTGGGTTTGAGCTTATCAGGTTGAAACTTTTTCACATAAGCATTGCAACCTCAAACTTTAAGAAACAACAGCTTAGGTTTCTTGCCAAACCATAGTTCATACAGTGTCGTCTCAACGGATTTAGATGGTGCCCTATTTAACGTGAATGCAGCTGTCTCTAATGCATAACCCCAAAAAGATAGTGGTAGATCGGTAAGAGACATCATAGATCGCACCATATCTAATAAAGTACGGTTATGACGTTCGGACACACCATTACATTGTGGTGTTCCAGGTGGCGTGAGTAGTGAAACTATTTCACATTGTTTTTAACTGAAAGCCAAACTCATAACTCAAATACTCTTCTCTACGATCAGATCATAGAAACTTTATTTTCTTGTTACGATGATTTTTCACTTCACTCTGAAATTCTTTGAACTTTTCAAATGTTTCAGACTTATGTTTCATCAAGTAGATATACTCATATCTACTCAAATCATCTGTGAAGATCAGATAATAATGATACCTGTCGCGAGCCTCAATGTTCATCGAACCACATACATCAGTATGTATGATTTCCAACAAATCTGTTGCTCGCTCCATTGTTCCGAAGAACGGAGTCTTAGTCATCTTGCCCATGAGGCATGGTTCGCAAGCATCAACTGATTCATAATCAAGTGATTCCAAAAGCCCATCAGCATGGAGTTTCTTCATGCGCTTTACACCAATATGACCTAAACGGCAGTGCCACAAATAAGTTGCACTATCATTATTAACTTTGCATCTTTTGGTTTCAATATTATCATTATGTGTATCATTACGATCGAGATCCAACGAACTATTTTCATTGGGTGTGTAACCATATAAGGTTTTATTCATGTACACAGAACAACAATTTATTCTCTTACTTAAATGAATAACCGTATTACAATAAACATGATCAAATCATATTCATGCTGAATGCAAACACCAAATAACACTTATTTACGTTCAACATTAATCCCAAAATTATAGGGAGTGTGCGATGATGATCATATCAATCTTGGAACCACTTCCAACACACATCGTCACTTCACCCTTAACTAGTCTCTGTTTATTCTGCAACTCCCGTTTCGAGTTACTAATCTTAGCAACTGAACTAGTATCAAATACTGAAGGGTTGCTATAAACAATAGTAAAGTACACATCAATAACATGTATATCAAATATACCTATGCTCACTTTGCCATCCTTCTTATCCGCCAATTACTTGGGGTAGTTCCGCTTCCAGTGACCAATCCCTTTGTAGAAGAAGCACTCAGTTTCGGGCTTATGTCCAGACTTGGGTTTTTTCACTTGAGCAGCAACTTGCTTGCCATTCTTCTTGAAGTTCCCCTTTCTTCCCTTTTTCCCTTTACTTGAAACTAGTGGTTTTGTTTACCATCAACACTTGATGCTTTTCTTGATTTCTACCTTCGTCGATTTCAGCATCACGAAGAGCTTGGGAATCGTTTCCGTTATCCCTTGCATATTATAGTTCATCACGAAGTTCTACTAACTTGGTGATGGTGACTAGAGAATTATGTCAATCACTATTTTATCTGGAAGATTAACTCCCACTTGATTCAAGCGATTGTAGTACCCAGACAATCTGAGCACATTCTCACTGCTTGAGCTATTCTCCTCCATCTTTTAGCTATAGAACTTGTTGGAGACTTCATATCTCTCAACTCAGGTATTTGCTTGAAATATTAGCTTCAACTCCGGGAACATCTCATATGGTCCATGACGTTCAAAACGTCTTTGAAGTCCCGATTCTAAGCCGTTTAAGCATGGTGCACTAAACTATCAAGTAGTCATCATATTGAGCTAGCCAAACGTTCATAACGTCTGCATCTGCTCCTGCAATAGGTCCGTCACCTAGCGGTGCATCAAGGACATAATTCTTCCGTGCAGCAATGAGGATAAACCTCAGATCACGGATCCAATCCGCATCATTGCTACTAACATCTTTCAACACAATTTTCTCTAGGAACATATCAAAATAAACACAGGAAAGCAACAACGCGAGCTATTGATCTACAACATAATTTGCAAAATACTACCAGGACTAAGTTCATGATAAATTTAAGTTCAATTTAATCATATTACTTAAGAACTCCCACTTAGATAGACATCCCTCTAATCCTCTAAGTGATCACGTGATCCAAATCAACTAAACCATGTCCGATCATCACGTGAGATGGAGTAGTTTCATTGGTGAACATCACTATGTTGATCATATCTACTATATGATTCACGCTCGACCTTTTGGTCTCCGTGTTTCGAGGCCATATCTGTATATGCTTGGCTCGTCAAGTATAACCTGAGTATTCCGCGTGTGCAACTGTTTTGCACCCGTTGTATTTGAACGTAGAACCTATCACACCCGATCATCACGTGGTGTCTCAGCACGAAGAACTTTCACAACGGTGCATACTCAGGGAGAACACTTCTTGATAATTAGTGAGAGATCATCTTATAATGCTACCGTCAATCAAAGCAAGATAAGATGCATAAAGGATAAACATCACATGCAATCAATATAAGTGATATGATATGGCCATCATCATCTTGTGCCTGTGATCTCCATCTCCGAAGCACCGTCATGATCACCATCGTCACCGGCGCGACACCTTGATCTCCATCGTAGCATCGTTGTCGTCTCGCCAATCTTATGCTTCCACGACTATCGCTACCGTTTAGTGATAAAGTAAAGCATTACATCGCGATTGCATTGCATACAATAAAGCGACAACCATATGGCTCCTGCCAGTTGCCGATAACTCGGTTACAAAACATGATCATCTCATACAACAAAATTTAGCATCATGTCTTGACCATATCACATCACAACATGCCCTGCAAAAACAAGTTAGACGTCCTCTACTTTGTTGTTGCAAGTTTTACGTGGCTGCTACGGGCTTAAGCAAGAACCAATCTCACCTACGCATCAAAACCACAACGATAGTTTGTCAATTTGACTCCGTTTTAACCTTCACAAGGACCCGGCGTAGCCACACTTGGTTCAACTAAAGTTGGAGAGACAGTCGCCCGCAAGCCACCTATGTGCAAAGCACGTCGGGAGAACCGGTCTCGCGTAAGCGTACGCGTAATGTTGGTTCGGGTCGTCTCGTCCAACAATACCGCCGAACCAAAGTATGACATGCTGGTAGGCAGTATGACTTATATCGCCCACAACTCACTTGTGTTCTACTCGTGCAAATAACATCAAACCATAAAACCTAGGCTCGGATGCCACTGTTGGGGAACGTAGTAATTTCAAAATTTTCCTACGCACACGCAAGATCATGGTGATGCACAGCAACGAGAGGGGAGAGTATGATCTACGTACCCTTGTAGATCGCAACGGAAGCGTTGACACAACATAGTGGAAGTAGTCGTACGTCTTCTTCCTGATCCGACCGATCCAAGCACCGTTACTCCGGCACCTCCGAGTTCTTAGCACACGTACAGCTCGATGACACTCCCCGGGCTCCGATCCAGCAAAGCTTCGGGGATGAGTTCCGTTAGCACAACGGCGTGGTGACAATGATGATGTTCTACCGACACAGGGCTTCGCCTAAGCACTAAAACGGTATGATCGAGGTGGAATATGGTGGCAGGGGGCACCGCACACAGCTAAGGAACGATCACGAGGATCAACTTGTGTGTCCTAGGGTGCCCCCTGCCTCCGTATAT
>NC_041384.1:727377865-727496642 GCF_002162155.2 Triticum dicoccoides
CCTCCGGTACCCGGTTTTATCCGAAACTTCTCCGGAACCCTTCCGGTGTCCGAATATAGTCATCCAATATATCAATCTTTATGTCTCGACCATTCCGAGACTCCTCGTCATGTCCGTGATCACATCCGGGACTCCGAACTAACTTCGGTACATCAAAATGCATAAACTCATAATAACTGTCATCGTAACTTTAAGCGTGAGGACCCTACGGTTCGAGAACAATGTAGACATGACCGAGACACGTCTCTGGTCAATAACCAATAGCGGGACCTGGATGCCCATATTGGCTCCTACATATTCTACGAAGATCTTTATCGGTCAGACCGCATAACAACATAGGTCATTCCCTTTGTCATCGGTATGTTACTTGCCCGAGATTCGATCGTCGGTATTCCAATACACGTCTCTTTACTCGTTCCGTAATTACATCATCTCACAACTAACATATTAGTTGTAATGCTTGCAAGGCTTATGTGATGTGCATTACCGAGAGGGCCCAGAGATACCTCTCCGACAATCGGAGTGACAAATCCTAATCTCGAAATACGCCAACCCAACATGTACCTTTGGAGAAACCTGTAGTACTCCTTTATAATCACCCAGTTACATTGTGACGTTTGGTAGCACCCAAAGTGTTCCTCCGGTAAACGGGAGTTGCATAATCTCATAGTTATAGGAACATGTATAAGTCATGAAGAAAGCAATAGCAACATACTAAACGATCGGGTGCTAAGCTAATGGAATGGGTCCTGTCAATCAGATCATTCACCTAATGATGTGATCCCGTTAATCAAATAACAACTCTTTGTTTATGGTTAGGAAACATAACCATCTTTTTATTAACGAGCTAGTCAAGTAGAGGCATACTAGTGACACTCTGTTTGTCTATGTATTCACACATGTATTATGTTTCCGGTTAATACAATTATAGCATGAATAATAAAAATTTATCATGAAATAAGGAAATAAATAATAACTTTATTATTGCCTCTAGGGCATATTTCCTTCAGGAGATGTGTCATGGGAGGGAGAGGGAGGCGCCAGGGCTTAGGTATGGTTGCCCTCCCTTCCCCCCACTATATATAGGTCCAAGTGAGAGGGGGGGGGGGTGCAGCCTTGGCCCTTCCTCCAAGGAAGGGTGCGGCCAGGGAGGAGTCCATCCTCCCCAAGGCACCTCGGAGGTGCCTTCCCCTTTTAGGACTCTTCCTTTCCTTATCTCTTGGCGCATGGGCCTCTTGGGGCTGGTGCCCTTGGCCCATACAGGCCAAGGCGCACACCCCTACAGCCCATGTGGCCCCCGGGGTAGGTGGCCCCACCCGGTGGACCCCCGGGACCCTTCCGGTGGTCCCGGTACAATACCGGTGACCCTGAAACTTGTCCCGATGGCCTAAATAGCGCTTCCTATATATAATTCTTTACCTCCGGACCATTCCGGAACTCCTCGTGACGTCCGGGATCTCATCCGGGACTCCGAACAACTTTCGGGTTACCACATACTAATATCTCTATAACCCTAGCGTCACCGAACCTTAAGTGTGTAGACCCTACGGGTTCGGGAGACATGCAGACATGACCGAGATGACTCTCCGGTCAATAACCAACAGCGGGATCTGGATACCCATGTTGGCTCCCACATGTTCCACGATGATCTCATCGGATGAACCACGATGTCAAGGACTTAATCATTCCTGTATACAATTCTCTTTGTCTATCAGTACGATACTTGCCCGAGATTCGATCGTCGGTATCCCGATACCTTGTTCAATCTTGTTACCGGCAAGTCTCTTTACTCGTTCCGTAACACATCATCTCGTGATCAACTCCTTGATCACATTGTGCACATTATGATGATGTCCTACCGAGTGGGCCCAGAGATACCTCTCCGTTTACACGGAGTGACAAATCCCAGTGTCGATTCGTGCCAACCCAACAGACACTTTCGGAGATACCTGTAGTGTACCTTTATGGCCACCCAGTTACGTTGTGACGTTTGGCACACCTAAAGCACTCCTACGGTATCCGGGAGTTGCACAATCTCATGGTCTAAGGAAATGATACTTGACATTAGAAAAGCTTTAGCATACGAACTACATGATCTTGTGCTAGGCTTAGGATTGGGTCTTTGTCCATCACATCATTCTCCTAATGATGTGATCCCGTTATCAATGACATCCAATGTCCATGGTCAGGAAACCGTAACCATCTATTGATCAACGAGCTAGTCAACTAGAGGCTTACTAGGGACATGGTGTTGTCTATGTATCCACACATGTATCTGAGTTTCCTATCAATACAATTCTAGCATGGATAATAAACGATTATCATGAACAAGGAAATATAATAATAACTAATTTATTATTGCCTCTAGGGCATATTTCCAACAGTCTCCCACTTGCACTAGAGTCAATAATCCAGTTCACATCGATATGTGATTAACACTCAAGGTCACATCCTCATGTGACTAACACCCAAAGAGTTTACTAGAGTCAATAATCTAGTTCACATTACCATGTGATTAACACTCGATGAGTTCTGGGTTTGATCATGTTATGCTTGTGAGAGATGTTATAGTCAACGGGTCTGAATCTTTCAGATCCGTATGTACTTCGCAAATCTCTATGTCATCTTGTAGATGCAGCTACTATGCTATATTTGGAGCCATTTCAAATAACTGTTCTACTTGGAGCTATTCTAAATTGTTGCTCCATTATACGTATCCGGTATCTATACTCAGAGCTATCCGGATAGGTGTTAAGCTTTCATCGACGTAACTCTTTACGTCGAACTCTTTATCACCTCCATAACCGAGAAACATATCCTTATTCCTCTAAGGATAATTTAGACCGCTATCTGGTGATCTACTCCTAGATTACCTTTGTACCCTCTTTCCAGATATGTGGCAAGGCACACATCAGGTGCAGTACTCAGCATGGCATACCGTATAGAGCCTATGACAAAAGCATAGGGGACGACATTCGTCCTTTCTCTTTCTTCTGCCGTGGTCGAGCTTTAACTCTTAACTTCATACCTTACAACTCAGGCAAGAACTCCTTCTTTGACTGATCCATCTTGAACACCTTCAAGATCATGTCAAGGTATGTGCTCATTTGAAAGTACCATTAAGCGTTTTGATCTATCCTTATAGATCTTGATGCTCAATGTTCAAGTAGCTTAATCCAGGCTTTCCATTGAAAAACACTTTCCAAATAACCCTATATGCTTTCCAGAAACTCTACATCATTTCTGATCCATAATATGTCAACAACATATACTTATCAGAAATTCTATAGTGCTCCCACTCACTTCTCTGGAAATACAAGTTTCTCATAAACTTTGTATAAACCCAAAACCTTTGATCATCTCATCAAAGCGTACATTCCAACTCCGATATGCTTACTCCAGTCCTTAGAAGGATTGCTGGAGCTTTGCATACTTATTAGCATCTTTCAGGATTGATAAAACCTTCCGGTTGTATCACATACAACCTTTCCTCAAGAAAATCGTCGAGGAAACAATGTTTTGACATCCTATCTGCAAGATTTCATAAATAATGCAGTAATCGCTAATATAATTCCAACAGACTCTTAGCATCGCTACGAGTGAGAAAGTCTCATCGTAGTCAACTCCTTGAACTTGTCGGAAAACATCTTAACGACAAGTCGAGCTTTCTTAATGGTGACATTTACCATCATTGTCCGTCTTCCTTTTAAAATCCATATGTACCTAACAGCCTTACGACCATCAAGTAGTTCTTCCAAAGTCTACACTTTGTTTTCATATATGGATCCTCTCTCGGATTATATGGCCTCGAGCCATTTATCGGAATCCGGGCCCACCATCGCTTCTCCATAGCTCGTAGGTTCATTGTTGTCTAGCAACATGACTTCCAAGACAGGATCACATACCATTCTGAAGTAGTACGCATCCTTGTCATCCCACGAGGTTTGGTAGTGACTTGATCTGAAGTTTCATGATCACTATCATAAGCTTCCACTTCAATTGGTGTAGGTGACACAGGAACAACTTCCTGTGCCCTGCCACACACTAGTTGAAGAGACGGTTCAACAACCTTATCAAGTCTCCACCATCCTCCCACTCAATTCTTTCGAGAGAAACTTTTCCTCGAGAAAGGACCCGATTCTAGAAACAATCCCTTATTGCTTTCGGATCTGAGACAGGAGGTATACCCAACTGTTTTGGGTGTCCTATGAAGATGCATTTATCTGCTTTGGGTTCAAGCTTATCAGCCTGCAACTTTTTTCACATAAGCGTCGCAGCCCCAAACTTTTAAGAAATGACAGCTTAGGTTTCTCTAAACCATAGTTCATATGGTGTCATCTCATCGGAATTACGTGGTGCCCTATTTAAAGTGAATGCGGTTGTCTCTAATGCCTAACCCATGAACTATCGTGGTAATTCGATAAGAGACATCATGGTATGCATCATATCCAATAGGGTGCAATTATGATGTTCGGACACACCATCACACTATGGTGTTCCAGGCTGTATTAGTTGTGAAACAATTTCCACAATGTCTTAATTCTGTGCCAAACTCGTAATTCAGATATTCATCTCTATGATCATATCATAGATATTTTATCCTCTTGTCATGACGATCTTTCAACTTCACCCTGAAATTACTTGAACCTTTCAATAATTCAGACTTGTGATTCATCAAGTAAATATACTCAACATCTACTCAAATCATCTGTGAAGTAAGAACATAACGATATCCACTACATGCCTCAGCACTCATTGGACTGCACACATCAAAATGTATTACTTCCAACAAGTTGCTTTCTAGTTCCATTTTACTGAAAACGAGGCTTTCAGTCATCTTGCCCATGTGGTATGATTTGCATGTCTCAAGTGATTCAAAATCAAGTGAGTCCAAACGGTCCATTTGCATGGAGTTTCTTCATGCATATACACCAATAGACATGGTTCGCATGCCTCAAACTTTTCAAAAACGAGTGAGGCCAAAGATCCATCAACATGGAGCCTCTTCATGCGTTTTATACCGATATGACTTAAGTGGCAGTGCCACAAGTAGGTGGTACTATCATTACTATCTTATATCTTTTGGCATGAACATGTGTATCACTATGATCGAGATTCAATGAACCATTCATTTTAGGTGCAAGACCATTGAAGGTATTATTCAAATAAACAGAGTAACCATTATTCTCCTTAAATGAATAACCGTATTGCGATAGACATAATCCAATCATGTCTATGCTCAACGCAAACACCAATCTCGATGGTAGAGGGAGCGTGCGATGCTTGATCATATCAACATTGGAAACACTTCCAACACATATCGTCAGCTCACCTTTAGCTAGTCTCCGTTTATTCCGTAGCTTTTCTTTCGAGTTACTAACACTTAGCAACCGAACTGGTATCTAATACCCTGATGCTACTAGGAGTACTAGTAAAGTACACATTAACATAATGTATATCCAATATACTTCTATCGACAACCTTCTCATCTACCAAGTATCTAGGGTAATTCTGCTCCAGTGGCTGTTCCCCTTATTACAGAAGCACTTAGTCTCGGGTTTGGGTTCAACCTTGGGTTTCTTAACTAGAGCAGCAGCTGATTTGCCGTTTCATGAAGCATCCCTTTTTGCCCTTGCCCTCCTTGAAACTAGTGGTTTCACAAACCATCAACAATTGATGCTCCTTTTTGATTTCTACTTTTGTGGTGTCAAACATCACGAATATCTCAAGGATCATCATATATGTCCCCGATACATTATAGTTCATCATGAAGCTCTAGCAGCTTGGTGGTAATGACTTCGGAGAAACATCACTAACTCATTTGGAAGATCAACTCCCACTTGATTCAAGCGATTGTTGTACTCAGACAATCTGAGCACAAGCTCAACAATTGAGCTTTTCTCCTTAGTTTGCAGGCTAAGAAAATCGTCGGAGGTCTTATACCTCTTGACGTGGGCACGAGCCTGAAAATCCCAATTTCAGCCCTCGAAACATCTCATATGTTTCGCGACGTTTTAACACGTCTTCGGTGCCTCAACTCTAAACCGTTTAACTGAACTATCACGTAGTTATCAAAATGTGTATGTCAGATGTTCGCAACATCCACAGACAACGTTCGAGGTTCAGCACACCGAGCGGTGCATTAAGGACATAAGCCTTCTATGAAGCAATGAGGACAATCCTCAGTTTACGGACCTAGTCCGCATAATTGCTACTATCAACTTTCAACTAAAATTTCTCTAGGAACATAACTAAACAGTAGAACTGAAGCGCGAGCTACGACATAATTTGCGAAGACCTTTTGACTATGTTCAGGATAATTAAGTTCATCTTATGAACTCCCACTCAGATAGACATCCCTCTAGTCATCTAAGTGATTACATGATCCGAGTCAACTAGGCCATGTCCGATCATCACGTGAGACGGACTAGTCAACATCGGTGAACATCTTCATGTTGATCGTATCTTCTATACGACTCATGCTCGACCTTTCGGTCTCTTGTGTTCCGAGGCCATGTATGTACATGCTAGGCTCATCAAGTTAACCTAAGTGTTTTGCATGTGTTCTGAGGCCATGTCTGTCCATGCTAGGCTCGTCAACACCCATTGTATTCGAACGTAAGAATCTATCACACCCGATCATCACGTGGTGCTTCGAAACGACGAACTTTCGCAACGGTGCACAGTTAGGTCGGTCCGGGCCGCTTCATCCCACAATGCCGCCGACTCAAGATTGGACTAGTAACGGTAAGCATATTGAACAAAATCAACGCCCACAACTACTTTGTGTTCTACTCGTGCATAGAATCTACGCAAAGACCTAGCTCATGATGCCACTATTGGGGAACGTAGCAATAATTCAAAATTTTCCTACGTGTCACCAAGATCAATCTATGGAGTCATCTAGCAATGAGGGAGGAGTGGATCTACATACCCTTGTAGATCGCGCGCGGAAGCATTCAAGAGAACGGGGTTGATGGAGTCGTACTCGTCGTGATCCAAATCACCGATGATCCTAGCGCCGAACGGACGGCACCTCCGCGTTCAACACACGTACGGAGCAGCGACGTCTCCTCCTTCTTGATCCAGCAAGGGGGAAGGAGAGGTTGATGGAGATCCAGCAGCATGACGTGGTGGTGGAAGTAGCGGGATTCCAACAGGGCTTCGCCAAGCGCTGCGGGAGGAGGGAGATGTGTCATGGGAGGGAGAGGGAGGCGCCAGGGCTTAGGTATGGTTGCCCTCCCTTCCCCCCACTATATATAGGGCCAAGGGAGAGGGGGGGGGGGGCGCAGCCTTGGCCCTTCCTCCAAGGAAGTGTGCGGCCAGGGAGGAGTCCATCCTCCCCAAGGCACCTCGGAGGTGCCTTCCCCTTTTAGGACTCTTCCTTTCCTTATCTCTTGGCGCATGGGCCTCTTGGGGCTGGTGCCCTTGGCCCATACAGGCCAAGGCGCACACCCCTACAGCCCATGTGGCCCCCGGGGTAGGTGGCCCCACCCGGTGGACCCCCGGGACCTTTCCGGTGGTCCCGGTACAATACCGGTGACCCTGAAACTTGTCCCGATGGCCGAAATAGCACTTCCTATATATAATTCTTTACCTCCGGACCATTCCGGAACTCCTCGTGACATCCGGATCTCATCCGGCACTCCGAACAACTTTCGGGTTACCGCATACTAATATCTCTATAACCCTAGCGTCACCAAACCTTAAGTGTGTAGACCCTACGGGTTCGGGAGACATGCAGACATGACCAAGATGACTCTCCGGTCAATAACCAACAGCGGGATCTGGATACCCATGTTGGCTCCCACATGTTCCACGATGATCTCATCGGATGAACCACGATGTCAAGGACTTAATCAATCCCGTATACAATTCCCTTTGTCTATCAGTACGATACTTGCCCAAGATTCGATCGTCGGTATCCTGATACCTTGTTCAATCTCGTTACCGGCAAGTCTCTTTACTCGTTCTGTAACACATCATCCCGTGATCAACTCCTTGATCACATTGTGCACATTATGATGATGTCCTACCGAGTGGGCCCAGAGATACCTCTCCGTTTACACGGAGTGACAAATCCCAGTCTCGATTCGTGCCAACCCAACAGACACTTTCGGAGATACCTGTAGTGTACCTTTATGGCCACCCAGTTATGTTGTGACGTTTGGCACACCCAAAGCACTCCTACGGTATCCGGGAGTTGCACAATCTCATGGTCTAAGGAAATGATACTTGACATTAGAAAAGCTTTAGCATACGAACTACATGATCTTGTGCTAGGCTTAGGATTGGGTCTTTGTCCATCACATCATTCTCCTAATGATGTGATCCCGTTATCAATGACATCCAATGTCCATGGTCAGGAAACCGTAACCATCTATTGATCAACGAGCTAGTCAACTAGAGGCTTACTAGGGACATGGTGTTGTCTATGTATCCACACATGTATCTGAGTTTCCTATCAATACAATTCTAGCATGGATAATAAACGATTATCATGAACAAGGAAATATAATAATAACTAATTTATTATTGCCTCTAGGGCATATTTCCAACACTAACAAGCTCAGGACTACTAGACTGGTGGTCACGGAGGTGGATGACGGCAATTTTGAGCCAAACACGCCCGAGGAAGCGCGCGCGTGCTACGACAATCAAATTGGCTGCATCATATGGACAACCGCCACCATCAACGATGAGAAACTAAACAAGTTAGATAATATGAGGCCCGCCCTCCTAAAGAAGCCGCACCAGATATTCTTGTTCCCGGGCCAGAATGAAAAGGATTATAAAGATCCAGATAAGGACCCGGCAATGAAGAAGATAAACAAACATACCATGAGAAAGTTTAGCGACGTGTTGGCCGCCTGATACGTCTCCATCGTATCTACTTTTCCAAACACTTTTGCCCTTGTTTTGGACTCTAACTTGTATGATTTGAATGGAACTAACCCGGACTGACGCTGTTTTCAGCAGAATTGCCATGGTGTTGTTTTATGTGCAGAAAACAAATATTCTCGGAATGACCTGAACTCCACGGAACATCTTAGAAAAAATAATAAAAAATCCTCGCCAAAGATGAAGACCAGGGGGCCCACACCCTTCTCACGAGGGTGGGGGGTGCCCCCCCTAGGGCGCGCCCCCTGGATGCCCTCCGACGCCAACTCCAACTCTATATATTTGCTTTCGGAGAGAAAAAACAGGGAGAAGAAATCATCGCGTTTTACGATACAGAGCCGCTGCCAAGCCCTAAAACCTCTCGGGAGGGCTGATCTGGAGTCTGTTCGGGGCTCCAGAGAGGGGGATTCGTCGCCGTCATCATCATCAACCATCCTCCATCACCAATTTCATGATGCTCACCGCTGTGCGTTGGCAATTCCATCGTAGGCTTGCTGGACGGTGATGGGTTGGATGAGATTTATCATGTAATCGAGTTAGTTTTGTTAGGGTTTGATCCCTAGTATCCACTATGTTCTGAGATTGATGTTGCTATGACTTTGCTATGCTTAATGCTTGTAACTAGGGCCCGAGTGCCATGATTTCAGATCTGAACCTATTATGTTTTCATGAATATATGTGAGTTCTTGATCCTATCTTGCAAGTCTATAGTCACCTACTATGTGTTATGATCCGACAACCCCGAAGTGACAATAATCGGGACCACTCCCGGTGATGACCATAGTTTGAGGAGTTCATGTATTCACTATGTGCTAATGCTTTGTTCCGGTTCTCTATTAAAAGGAGGCCCTAATATCCCTTAGTTTCCGGTAGGACCCCGCTGCCACGGGAGGGTAGGACAAAAGATGTCATGCAAGTTCTTTTCCATAAGATGTATGACTATATACGGAATACATGCCTACATTACATTGATGAATTGGAGCTAGTTCTATGTCACCCTATGTTATGACTGTTACATGATGAACCGCATCCGGCATAATTATCCATCACTGATCCAGTGCCTACGAGTTCTCCATATACTGGTTTACGCTTATTTACTTTCCCGCTGCTAGTGTTACAATCACTACAAAATACCAAAAACATTACTTTTGCTGCCTTTACTTTTGTTCCCGCTACCACCACTATCATATTACTTTGCTACTAAACACTTTGCTGCAGATACTAAGTTTCCAGGTGTGGTTGAATTGACAACTCAGCTGCTAATACTTGAGAATATTCTTTGGCTCCCCTTGTGTCGAATCAATAAATTTGGGTTGAATACTCTACCCTCGAAAGTTGTTGCGATCTCCTATACTTGTGGGTTATCAAGACTAATTTCTGGCGCCGTTGCCGGGGAGCATAGCTCTATTCTTTGAGTCACTTGGGATTTATATCTGCTTATCACTATGAAGAACTTGAGAGATCCAAAAACCAAGATATATCCCTCAACTACGAGGGGAGGTAAGGAACTGCCATCTAGCTCTGCACTTGATTCACCTTCTGTTATGAGTAAGTTAGCAACACCTACACCTGCTTGTGCTATTCGTTCTGATATGTCACATGTTATTGATGATGCCACTTCTGCTATGCATGATACTTATGATAAAACTGCTTCTATGCCTGATACTACTGTGCCCCTTGGTGAATTTCTTGATGAAAAAATTGCTAGGGCTAGAGAAAAAGAAATTATTGAATCTGAATACGATGATGATAGTGATGATGAAAATATGCCTATTATTCCTGAGGGCTATCTTTTTGATATGGAATCTTCTGCCACTATTTTAGCTTGCAAAGATAGATATGAGCTTAAGAGGTTATTAGTTAAATGGAACAAAGAATCACTTAGAGATAAAATGAAACCCGGCCCTGCTTTTGCTACTTCACCTATTTGTGTTCCTGATAAGGATTATGAATTCTCTGTTGATCCTGATATAATTACTTTGGTTGAATCTGATCCGTTTTATGGCTATGAATCTGAAACTGTTGTGGCACATCTTACTAAGTTAAATGATATAGCTGGCCTATTCACTAATGATGAGAGATCGCGTTACTTCTATATACTCAAAATATTTCCGTTCTCATTAAAGGGTGATGCTAAGATATGGTTTAATTCTCTTGATCCTGGTTGTGTGCGTAGTCCCCAGGATATGATTTATTACTTCTCTGCTAAATATTTCCCTACTCATAAGAAACAAACTGCTTTGAGGGAAATATACAACTTCGTGCAAATTAAAGAAGAGAGTCTCCCACAAGCTTGGGGGAGGCTTCTCAAGTTACTTAATGCTTTTCCTGATCATCCTCTTAAGAAACCTAAAATACTTGATATCTTTTATAATGGACTAACCGATGCTTCCAGAGATTACCTGGATAGTTGTGCTGGTTCTCTTTTCAGGGAAAGAACACCGGATGAAGCTAAAATTCTATTGAATAATATGTTGACAAATGAAAATAATTGGGCACCTCCTGAGCCAGCTCCTGCTCCAATTACTGAGTCTATTCCTAAACCAACTCCAAAGAAGAGAGGTGTTCTATTCCTCAGTCTCGAAGATATGCAAGAGGCAAAGAAATCTATGAAAGAATAAGGTATTAAAGCTGAAGACGTTAATAGTTTACCTCCTATTGAAGAAATACATGGTCCTAATTCACCGCCTGTTGAAGAAACATATGATCTTAATTCTTTATTTATTGAAGAACCTCCTGATCCCGATATCCCGACACAGGTAGTAAAGGTAAATTCTCTCTATAGATATGATAAAGCTGAAGTCCCTCCTACTAAAATTGCTAGTCAGTGCTTGGATGAGTTTGATAACTTTATGTTTAAGCAAGACGACTTCAATGCTTATTTTGGTAGACAATTAAAAGAAAATGCTTATATGATTAGACACTTGGGTGATTATATGGCTAATACTAAAGGTGAACTTAAACTTGTTAGCAAACATGCTTCTATGGTTACCACTCAAGTAGAACAAGTACTTAAGGCTCAGAAAGAAGTGCTTGATGAAATGAATAGTAAGAAAAATGATTATGATGTTAGAGTGGCTACTAGAACTGGTAGAATGACTCAGGAACCTTTGTATCCTGAAGGCCACCCTAAGAGAATCGAGCAAGATTCTCAAAGAAATAATATTGATGTTCCTAGTTCTTCTAAAAAGAAGAAAAAGAAAAATGATAGAACTGTGCAAACTTCTAGTGAACTTATTGCTGAACCACCTCATAATCCAAATGATATTTCTATGTCTGATGCTGAAACACAATCTGGTAATGAACATGAACCTAATGAAAATATTAATGATGATGCTCAACCTAGTAATGACAATGATGTAGAAGTTGAACCTACTGTTGATCTTTATAACCCACAATCAAAGAATCAACGTTATGATAAAAGAGACTTTGTTGCTAGGAAACATGGTAAAGAAAGGGAACCTTGGGTTCAGAAACCCATGCCTTTTCCTCCGAAACCATCCAAGAAAAAGGATGATGAGGATTTTGAGCGCTTTGCTGAAATGATTAGGCCTATCTTTTTGCGTATGAGATTAACTGATGTGCTCAAAACAAATCCTTATGCTAAATATATGAAGGATATCATTACTAATAAAAGAAAGATACCAGAAGCTGAAATTTCCACCATGCTTGCTAATTATACTTTTAAGGGTGGAATACCAAAGAAACTTGGAGACCCCGGAGTACCTACTATACCTTGCTCCATTAAAAGAAATTATATTAAAACTGCTTTATGTGATCTTGGAGCCGGTGTTAGTGTTATGCCTCTCTCTTTATATCGTAGACTTGACTTGAATAAGCTGACACCTACTGAAATATCTTTGCAAATGGCTGATAAATCAACTGCTATACCTATCGGTATCTGTGAGGATGTGCCTGTTGTGGTTGCAAACGTTACTATTTTAATGTACTTTGTTATTCTTGATATTCCCGAGGATGATAGCATGTCTATTATTATTGGAAGACCTTTTCTTCATACTGCAGGGGCTGTTATTGATTGCAACAAAGGCAATGTCACTTTTCATGTTAATGGTAATGAGCATATGATGCACTTTCCGAGGAAACAACCTCAAGTTCATAGTATCAACTCTATTGGAAAAATTCCATCGATTATATTTGGAGGTTTTGAATTTCCTCTTCCTACTGTCAAGAAGAAATATGATATTCTTATTATTGGGGATGTGCATATCCCCATTGAGGTAACTTAGTGTTATTCGAAATTTCTCCGGTTTCATGATTATCGGAATGAGTTTGTTAACAAGACTTGATCAACCTTGTTAGTGGATTCTTTTTGATGAGCATGAGATGGATGAAACTAGAAGCACAAACTTCTGTACCCTCTCTATACTTTCTGTTAATTAGTAGAAATAAAGTAAAAATAGTATTTTTCTGTCTGTTCCCTGACTTATCCATGCAATATAAAAATATCTCGAAAATAAAAGTCCTCAGAATGACATGCCAATTTAATATAATTTTTTTGGGAATATTTGAGGATTTACTGTGCAAAAATTACCGCGGGAGGAGCTGCCACCTGGCCACGAGGGTGGTGGGCGCCCCCCCTCTAGGGCACGCCCCCCTGCCTCGTGGGCCCACGGTGGCCCTCCTCCACTTATACCAGCACCCATCTTCTTCCTCTATCTCACAAAAACCCGAAAAACCAACTCAAGCACGAGTTCCAGCCATTTTTGCTATGATTTTCAATCTCCTTGCTCAAAGCACCTCTCGCAAAACTGCTTGGGCAGATTGTTCCTTGGTATGTGATTCCTCCATTGGTCCAATTAGTTTTTGTTCTAGTGCTTTATTCTTTGCAAATTTGTGCTGCATAGGTGACCATGTTCTTGAGCTTGCATGTCAAATTTATATGGTCCCAAGTAGTTCTAATGCTTGATATAGGCTCTAGGCACTTGTAGGAGTAGTTGCTATCAGTTTTATTGAAGTTGGTTCACTTTTGTTTGAAGTTACTAGAAATTTCAGAATTTTTCAGAGAAAAACAATATGCTTAGGAAGATGTTCCAAGGTGGTTCCTCTAAGAAGCAAGGACCCAGGATTGCTATGCGCGATGCTGACGAGGATCCACCAAGAGACGCTCCAGTACGACCTTGCGAATGGCCGCCAGAAAATTTTATGGACCGTGCGGGAATTAAAGAAGAATTCAAAGCATATTTGCGCAATGCCGGTCTTGAGGGTTTTGAGGGTAACAAATGCCCCTAGTATCATGATCTCACAAGTTCCTTTGTGAGGAGGTTTGAGTATTCATCTTTGCGTAATTCTCCTTCAGTCATGTTTGATCTCTATGACAAATCTTATACCATAGACTTAGAGGATTTCACTTCTGCTTGCAAACTTCCATCATGGGGTAGTGTTAGGGATCCCCCTAAATCTGAGTTTAGAAACTTTCTTGCTAGTATAACTGTGGGGGAATCTAGAGATATAACGCAGGCTACCATAGGAAGCATTCACTTTCCTGCTATACATTATTTTGCTCTCTTCATCGGTAGATGCATAAATGCTAAGGATGAAGCATGTCACATGTGTGTCCCTGATCTTAGCATTCTTAGGAGTGCTGTGTTACGAGACCAATCTTATCATATGGGAGCCATTGTAGCTCGTAGGTTGCATCATAATAGACATAATGGAGATTTCTTTGGAGGAATTTATGCAACCCGCTTAGCTCATTTTCTTGAGATAGACATTTGTGAGGGTGATACGGAGTTGCCTCCTGCATATTTAGATTATGACTCTATGGCTTTGCACCAGTTTGTCGAGAGGCCTGAACCACCTCTCTTATATCGTTTAATTTTTGATAAACGACGTGTTTTCCGTATTACTCTCCCTGCTCCTGCCTTCTTTGATTCACAGACAAAAAGAAGATATGTTATTACCAGAGAGGAGGCAGAAGAGTACGAGAGGAGAGCGGAGGCATCTCGACTCCACGGTGCAGCTCAGCAGGCGATAACCGCTGCACATCAGTATGATCCCAACTATTCTTCCTCATCACAGTACGACCCCAACAACTATTATTATGGATATCCGCCAGCCCAGCCGTGGCCATAGACCAACTTAGGCCAAAAGCCTAAGCTTGGGGGAGTACATATTTCTCACCGACATTACATTTATGTTCACACACACTCATTGCTAGATGTCGTGCTCATACTTTTTCACTGTAATATTCATGCTAGTTTAGTTTCCTTTTCCTGCTTTCTTCTTGTGTGTTTGTTAAACCTTAAGAAAAACAAAAAAAATTAGTAGTAGCTTATTTTTCTGCTATAGTAGTAATAATTAAAAAGAAAACCAAAAAAATATTTCCCATTCTTCTTTTTCTTGTTGGGAGCTTTCCCGTGTAAATAGTTTTATTTCTTTTCTTTTATTTGGGGGTGAGTAGGAGAAGACCATAATTAAATTGTTGAAGTGGCTCTTATATGCATTACTGTTGATTTAACCAAGATCCCATATTGCCTTGTCTTCTCCTGTTTATTGAATGCTCGCAGATTCCAGCTTAGTCCAATGCACGTACACTCTTATTATTATTCACACCGTTCGGTCGTGCAAGTGAAAGGCAATTATGATGATATATGATGGACTGACTGAGATGAGAAAAGATGGTATGAACTCGACCTCTTTTGTTTTTGTAAATATGATGAGTCCCTCGTTCTTGATTCAGCTTATTATGAATAAACATGTTTGCAATGACAATTACAGATCATAGTTGCTTGTGCCATGCTTGATTAGCTATGAGTTATAATGATTTACCTTGTGTGCCAACATGCTATTGAGATGATTATGATGTGGTATGATGGGGTGGTATCCTCCTTTGAATGATTGAAGTGACTTGACTTGGCACATGTTCACCCATGTAGTTGAAACAAAATCAACATAGCCTTCACGATATTTATGTTCATGATGGATTATATCCTACTCATGCTTGCATCCAATGTATATTAATTTTAATGCATGTACATGGCTGTTGTCGCTCTCTAGTTGGTCGCTTCCCAGTCTTTTGCTAGCCCTCACTTGTACTAAGCAGGAATACTGCTTGTGCATCCAATCCCTTAAACCCCAAAGTTATTCCAGATGATTCCACTATACCTTCCTATATGCGGTATCTACCTGCCGTTCCAAGTAAATTTGTATGTGCCAAACTCTAAACCTTCAAATAAACATTCTGTTTTGTATGCTCGGATAGCTCATGTATCAACCAAGGCTGTCCTTGTCTTCCGTGTTAGGCGGGTTATTCTCAAGAGGAGTGGACTCCGCTCCTCACTCACGAGAAAATGGCTGGTCACCGGGATGCCCAGTCACATGCTTTATGCAAACTAAATCAAAATTAATTGCAAACAAAACTCCCCCTGGGACCTGATGTATGTTGGAGGCACTCGTTGTTTCGAGCAAGCCATGGATTGATGCTTGTTGGTGGAGGGGGAGTATAAAATTTACCATTCTGTTTGGGAACCGCCTATAATGTGTTTAGCATGGAAGATATCGCCATCTTTTAGTTGTTACGTTGACAATGAAAGTATACCGCTCAAAATACAAATTATCTCTATTTCAAAACCGGGCACTGGCACCTCTACAAATCCCTGCTCCCCTCTGCGAAGGGCCTATCCATTTACTTTTATGTTGAGTCATCACTCTCTTATTAAAAAGCACTAGCTGGAGAGCACAACTGTCATTTGCATTCATCACTGTTAATTTATATTGGGTATGACTATGATTGGATCTCTTTTACCATGACTTACAATGTCTAGTCAGTCCTTGATCTTTAAAGGTGCTCTGCATTTATGTTTTGCAGTCTCAGAAAGGGCTAGCGAGATACCATCTTGTTATATCGTATTATGATTGTTTTGAGAAAGTGTTGTCATCCGAGATTTATTATTATGACTTGCTAGTTGATTATGCTATTGATATGAGTAATTATGAGACCTGAGAATTATTGCAAATGTGGTTAGTTATGATCTATGCTGAAAACTTGAATGCTGGCTTGACATAGTTACAATAACAAGAGCAAACAGAGTTTGTAAAAGTTTTTCTTTCTTTCTTTCTTTCAGTTTGTCAACTGAACTGCTTGAGGACAAGCAAGGGTTTAAGCTTGGGGGAGTTAATACATCTCCGTCGTATCTACTTTTCCAAACACTTTTGCCCTTGTTTTGGACTCTAACTTGTATGATTTGAATGGAACTAACCCGAACTGACGCTGTTTTTAGCAGAATTGCCATGGTGTTGTTTTATGTGCAGAAAACAAATATTCTCGGAATGACCTGAAACTCCACGGAACATCTTAGAAAAAATAAAAAAAAATCCTCGCCAAAGATGAAGACCAGGGGGCCCACACCCTTCTCACGAGGGTGGGGGGCGTGCCGCCCCTAGGGCGTGCCGCCCCTAGGGCGTGCCCCCTTACCTCGTGGGCCCCCTGGATGCCCTCCGACGCCAAGTCCAACTCTATATATTTGCTTTCGGAGAGAAAAAACAGGGAGAAGAAATCATCGCGTTTTACGATACGGAGCGGCCGCCAAGCCCTAAAACCTCTTGGGAGGGCTGATCTGGAGTCCGTTCGGGGCTTCAGAGAGGGGGATTCGTCGCCGTCGTCATCATCAACCATCCTCCATCACCAATTTCATGATGCTCGCCGCCGTGCGTGAGTAATTCCATTGTAGGCTTGCTGGACGGTGATGGGTTGGATGATATTTATCATGTAATCGAGTTAGTTTTGTTAGGATTTGATCCCTAGTATCCACTATGTTCTGAGATTGATGTTGCTATGACTTTGCTATGCTTAATGCTTGTCACTAGGGCCCGAGTGCCATGATTTCAGATCTGAACCTATTATGTTTTCATGAATATATGTGAGTTCTTGATCCTATCTTGCAAGTCTATAGTCACCTACTATGTGTTATGATCCGACAACCCCGAAGTGACAATAATCGGGACCACTCCCGGTGATGACCATAGTTTGAGGAGTTCATGTATTCACTATGTGCTAATGCTTTGTTCTGGTTCTCTATTAAAAGGAGGCCTTAATATCGCTTAGTTTCCGATAGGACCCCGCTGCCATGGGAGGGTAGGACAAAAGATGTCATGCAAGTTCTTTTCCATAAGCACGTATGACTATATACGGAATACATGCCTACATTACATTGATGAATTGGAGCTAGTTCTGTGTCACCCTGTTATGACTGTTACATGATGAAGCGCATCCGGCATAATTAACCATCACTGATCCGGTGCCTACGAGTTTTCCATATACTGGTTTACGCTTATTTACTTTCCCGCTGCTAGTGTTACAATCACTACAAAATACCAAAAACATTACTTTTGCTGTCTTTACTTTTGTTGCCGCTACCACCACTATCATATTACTTTGCTACTAAACACTTTGCTGCAGATACTAAGTTTCTAGGTGTGGTTGAATTGACAACTCAGCTGCTAATACTTGAGAATATTCTTTGGCTCCCCTTGTGTCGAATCAATAAATTTGGGTTGAATACTCTACCCTCGAAAGCTGTTGCGATCCCCTATACTTGTGGGTTATCACCGCCTGGAAAGCAAGGGTGAAATATCGGATCTTCAACGAAAAGGAACCCTACTCCGAGATTTGTAAAGGATAATCCGACAATCACGGCAGATCACTTTGAAATATTCAAGGCGGTTTGCGAGGCCAAAGATGCCAAAAAAAGTCAGAGTACATGAAGGGGCTTCAACAAAAGAACATTGGGTGCCACCACCTCGGAAGCCGTGGTTACGGAGGGAAGAGGTCCATATGGGCCAAGGAGGACACGGAAGCCGCGAGTCTGGGCATCCCAGACCCCTTGGCGGAGTTCACCGTCCCGCAGGAGCGTGACGTCCTCATGGCCCGGGACCGTTGGGACCTAGTGAAGAAGGTTTTCGAGAAGAACGCGGTCACGACGGAGTTCATTAGACTGCTGGTAATTTTAGTTTCTGATCAATTCGACTGCACTAAACGATCCTTGTGCCTTTTGTAGAGAGAGCAGCACAGGATTGCGGCCGAAAGCGACTCGCCGTCTGAGGCGTTGACGAGGCCCAAGTGGGACACTCCATTCAACCAGGCGTTGAACATATTGAAAGGACTCCCGGTGGAGACTCGACTGTCGTATGGACGTGTGCATGGTGTCGGAGACGATGCCACCTGGAAGAAGTACTAAGGTGAGACCACGGAGGAGAGAATGGAAAGACGGAGGTTAACTGAAGAAAACATCGACAAGAGGGTTGAGATTGCGGTTGAAAAGAAATCATCTGAGACAGTCGCAACAGCGGTAGCTGCCGCAAAACAAGTGCTTGTAGATATGTCTACTACCTTGGTTCCGGATGTTTTCAATTGGAGCAGGCAAAATCCAGAAAAAATGCAGCGGACTTTCCCCTTGCTGACTTCCTCAGGAGCAGCTCGACTAGGGTTGCACCAGCACCTGCACCTGCTCCCGCACCGGCTCCTCCACTGGCTCCTGCACCTGCTCTCGCACTGGCTCCTGCACCTGCTCCGGCACTGGATGTGCTCGGCGGTGCTTCGTCTTTGGCTGAGCTCGACGCCCTCACAGTATCTATCACACCGCCCCCCTTCAATAAATGTATAATCACCCATTTTCGTTGCCTTTCGGATGTCTCACGTCGCAGACTTTTCTTTGTAGGCCGACGAAACCCCGTGCACCATATTTTACACCATCAGCGACCAGAAGGTGGACATGGGGAAGGCGACAATAATGGAGCCAAAGGAACCATTGTTCCATAGCCGGCTGATACGTCTCCGTTGTATCTACTTTTCCGAACACTTTTGCCCTTGTTTTGGACTCTAACTTGCATGATTTGAATGGAACTAACCCGAACCGACGCTGTTTTCAGCAGAATTGCTATGGTGTTATTTATGTGCAGAAGCAAAAGTTTTCAGAATGACCCGAAACTTCTCGGAACATCTATTCGGAAATAATAAAAAATCCTTGCAAAAGATGAAGACCAGGGGCCCACCACCTGTCCACGAGGGTGGGGGCGCGCCTATTGGGGAACGTAGTAATTTCAAAAAAAAATCATACGCTCATGCAGGATCATGGTGATGCATAGCAACGAGAGGGGAGAGTGTTGTCTACATACCATCGTAGACCGTTCGCGGAAGCGTTATATCAACGCGGTTGATGTAGTCGTACGTCTTCACGATCCGACCGATCCAAGTACCGAAATCACGGCACCTCCGAGTTCTGCACACGTTCGGCTCGGTGACGTCCTCGCCTTCTCGATCCAGCAAGAGGGGCGAAGTAGTCGATGAGTTTCGGCAGCACGACGGCATGGTGACGGTGTTGGTGAAGAACAATCTTCGCAGGGCTTTGCCTAAGCACTACGAAAACTATGACGGAGGACAAACTAGAGGGGACGGGGTTGCCGGCACATGGCTTGGTGTTTCTTGATGTGTCTTGGGTGCTAGCCCTACCCCTCTATTTATATGTTGAGCCTTGGGGTCGAAACTTGGAGTAAAAGCCTCCACAAAGTCGGTTTCACCCGAAAGGCAAGAGTCCTTCTCGGACTCCAGGGCCAGACGCCAGGGTTCCCGGCGCCTGGAACCAGATGCCAAGGACCCTGGCGTCTGGCCCCTGGACTCCGCAAAACTTCCTTTTGCGCTTTCAAAAAACATCGTGGCTTTCCCCCATGGCCCAGATAAAGTGTTCTCGTGCCCAAACATTTCGAGAAACATCCGGAACCCCTTCCGGTGAATTCTGGAACTCTTCCGGAGATCAAACACTACTATTCACATATCAATCTTTACTTCCGGACCATTCCGGAGTTCCTCGTCATATCCGTGATCTCATCGGAAACTCCGAACAACATTCGGTCACCAACATACATAACTGATAGTACTATATCGTCAACGAATGTTAAGCGTGCGGACCCTACGGGTTCGAGAACTATGTAGACATGACCGAGACACCTCTCTGGTCAATAACCAATAGCGCGACCTGGATGCCCATATTGGCTCCTACATATTCTACGAAGATCTTTATCGGTCAGACCGCATAACAAGATACGTTGTTCCCTTTGTCATCAGTATGTTACTTGCCCGAGATTTGATCGTCGGTATCTCAATACCTAGTTCAATCTCGTTACCGGCAAGTCTCATTACTCGTTCTGTAATACATCATCCCGCAACTAACTCATTAGTTGCAATGCTTGCAAGGCTTAAGTGATGTGCATTACCGAGAGGGCCCAGAGATACCTCTCCGACAATCGGAGTGACAAATCCTAATCTCAAAATATGCCAACCCAACAAGTACCTTTGGAGACACCTGTAGAGCACCTTTATAATCACCCAGTTACGTTGTGACGTTTGGTAGCACACAAAGTGTTCCTCCGGTAAACGGGACTTGCATAATCTCATAGTCATAGGAACATGTACAAGTCATGAAGAAAGCAATAGCAACAAACTAAACGATCAAGTGCTAAGCTAACGAAATGGGTCAAGTCAATCACATCATTCTCCTAATGATGTGATCCTGTTAATCAAATGACAACTCATGTCTGTGGTTAGGAAACTTAACCATCTTTGATCAACGAGCTAGTCAAGTAGAGGCATACTAGTGACACTCTGTTTGTCTATGTATTCACACTTGTATTATGTTTCCGGTTAATACAATTCTAGCATGAATAATAAACATTTATCATGATATAAGGAAATAAATAGTAACTTTATTATTGCCTCTAGGGCATATTTCCTTCAGTCTCCCACTTACACTAGAGTCAATAATCTAGATCACATCGCCATGTGATTTAACATCAATAGTTCACATCTTTATGTGGTTAACACCCATAGTTCACATCCATATGTGACCAAAACCCAAAGGGTTTACTAGAGTCAGTAATCTAGTTCACATCACTATGTGATTAACACCCAAAGAGTACTAAGGTGTGATCATGTTTTGCTTGCGAGATAATTTTAGTCAACGGGTTTGTCGCATTCAGATCCATAAGTATTTTGCAAAGTTCTATGTCTAAAAAGCTCTGCATGGAGCTACTCTAGCTAATAGTTCCCGCTTTCAATATGTATCTAGATCGAGACTTAGAGTCATCCAGATCGGTGTCAAAGCTTGCATCGACGTAACTCTTTACGACGAACTCTTTTATCACCTCCATAATCGAGAAATATTTCCTTAGTCCTCTAAGGATAATTTTGACCGTTGTCCAGTGATCTACTCCTAGATCACTATTGTACTCCTTTGCCAAAAAGATTCTAAGGTATACAATAGGACTAGTAAACAACATAGCATACTTTATAGAACCTATGACTGAGGCATAGGGAATGACTTATCATTCTCTTTCTATTTTCTGCAGTGGTCGGGTTTTGAGTCTTTACTCAACTTCACACCTGGCAACACATGCAAGAACTCCTTCTTTGACTGTTCCATTTTGAACTACTTCAAAATCTTGTCAAGGTATGTACTCATTGAAATAACTTATCAAGTGTCTTGATCTATCTCTATAGATCTTGATGCTCAATGTGTAAGCAGCTTCATCGAGGTCTTTCTTTGAAAAACTCCTTTCAAACACTCCTTTATGCTTTGCAGAATAATTCTACATTATCTCCGATCAGCAATATGTCATTCACGTATACTTATCAGAAATGCTATAGTGCTCCCACTCACTTTCTTGTAAATACAGGCTTCACCGCAAGTCTGTATAAAACTATATGCTTTGATCAACTTATCAAAGCGTATATTCCAACTCCGAGATGCTTGCACCAGTCCATAGATGGATTGCTGGAGCTTGCATATTTTGTTAGCACCTTTAGGATTGACAAAACCTTCTGGTTGCATCATATACAACTCTACTTAAATAAATCCATTAAGGAATGTAGTTTTGTTTATCCATTTGCCAGATTGCTAGCATGATTCGGACAGACTTAAGCATAGATACGAGTGAGAAACTGTCATCGTAGTCAACACCTTGAACTTGTCAAAAACCTTTTGCGACAATTCTAGCTTTGTAGATAGTAACACTACTATTAGCGTCCGTCTTCCTCTTGAAGATCCATTTATTCTTAATGACTCACTGATCATCGGGCAAGTCAATCAAAGTACATACTTTGTTCTTATACATGTCTCCAATATCAGATTGCATGGCCTTAAGCCATTTCGTGGAATCCGGGCTCATCGTCGTTTCCTCATAGTTCATAGGCTCGTCATGGTCAATTAACATGACCTCTAGAACAGGATTACCATACCACTCTAGTGCGGATCTTACTCTGGTTGACCTACGAGGTTCGGTAGTAACTTGATCTAAAGTTACATGATCATCATCATTACCTTCCTCACTAATTGGTGTAGGAGTCACAGAAACAGATTTCTGTGATGATCTACTTTCCAATAAGGGAGCAGGTATAGTTACCTCATCAAGTTCTACTTTCCTCCCACTCACTTCTTTCGAGAGAAACTCCTTCTCTAGAAAGGATCCATTCTCAGAAATGAATGCCTTTCCTTCAGATCTATGATAGAAGGTGTACCCAACTGTCTCCTTTGGGTATCCTATGAAGACACATTTCTCCGATTTGGGTTTGAACTTATCAGGATGAAACTTTTTCTTATAAGCATCATAACCCCAAACTTTAAGAAACGACAACTTTGGTTTCTTGCCAAACCACAGTTTACACGGTGTCATCTCAATGGGTTTAGATGGTGCCCTTTTTAACATGAATGCAGCTGTCTCTAATGCATAACCCCAAAAATATAGTGGTTAATCGGTAAGAAACATCATAGATTGCACTACATCCAATAATAGTACGGTTATGACGTTCAGACACACCATTATGCTGTGGTGTTCCAGGTGGCGTGAGTAGTGAAACTATTTCACATTGTTTTAACTGAAGGCCAAACTCGTAACTCAAATATTTTACTTCTGCGATCATATCATAGAAACTTTTCTTTTGTTACGATGATTCTCCACTTCACTCTGAAATTCTTTAACTTTTCAAATGTTTCAGACTTGTGTTTCATCAAGTAGATATACTCATATCTGCTCAAATCATCCGTGAAGATCAGAAAATAATGATACCTGCCGCGAGCCTCAATATTCATCGGACCACATACATTAGTATGTATGATTTCCAACAAATCTGTTGCTCGCTCCATTGTTCCGGAGAACGGAGTCTTAGTCATCTTGCCTATGAGGCATGGTTCGCAAGCATCAACTGATTCATAATCAAGTGATTCCAAAAGCCCATCAGCATGGATTTTCTTCATGCGCTTTACACCAATATGACCTAAACGGTAGTGCCACAAATAAGTTGCACTATCATTATTAACTTTGCATATTTTGGCTTTAATATTATGAAAATGTGTATCACCACGATCGAGATTCAACAAGCCATTTTCATTGGGTGTATGACCATAGAAGATTTTATTCATATAAACAGAACAACAATTATTCTCTAACTTACATGAATAACCATATTGCAATAAACATGATCCAATCATATTCATGCTCAACGCAAACACTAAATAATATTTATTTTAGGTTTAACACTAATCCCGAAAGTATAGGGAGTGTGCGATGATGATCATATCAATCTTGGAACCATTTCCAATACACATCGTCACTTCACCCTTAACTAGTCTATGTTCATTCTGCAACTCCCGTTTCGAGTTACTATTCTTAGCAACTGAACTAGTATCAAATACTGAGGGGTTGCTACAAACAATAGTAAAGTACACATCAATAACATGTATATCAAATATACCTATGTTCACTTTGCCATCCTTCTTATACGCCAATTACTTGGGGTAGTTCCGCTTCCAGTGACCAATCCCTTTGCAGAAGAAGCACTCAGTTTCAGGCTTACGTCCAGACTTGGATTTTTTCACTTGAGCAGCAACTTGCTTGCCATTCTTCTTGAAGTTCCCCTTTCTTCCCTTTGTCCCTTTACTTGAAACTAGTGGTTTTGTTTACCATCAACACTTGATGCTTTTCTTGATTTCTACCTTTGTCGATTTCAGCATCACGAAGAGCTTGTGAATCGTTTCCGTTATCCCTTGCATATTATAGTTCATCACGAAGTTCTACTAACTTGGTGATGGTGACTAGAGAATTATGTCAATCACTATTTTATCTGGAAGATTAACTCCCACTTGATTCAAGCGATTGTAGTACGTAGACAATCTGAGCACATTCTCACTGCTTGAGCTATTCTCCTCCATCTTTTAGCTATAGAACTTGTTGGAGACTTCATATCTCTGAACTCAGGTATTTGCTTGAAATATTAGCTTCAACTCCGGGAACATCTCATATGGTCCATGACGTTCAAAACGTCTTTGAAGTCCCGATTCTAAGCCGTTTAAGCATGGTGCACTAAACTATCAAGTAGTCATCATATTGAACTAGCCAAACGTTCATAACATCTGCATCTGCTCCTGCAATAGGTTTGTCACCTAGCGGTGCATCAAGGACATAATTCTTCCGTGCAGCAATGAGGATAAACCTCAGATCACGGATCCAATCCGCATCATTGCTACTAACATCTTTCAACTTAGTTTTCTCTAGGAACATATCAAAAATAAAATAGGGGAGCTAAACGCGAGCTATTGATCTACAACTAGATATGCTAATACTACCGGGACTAAGTTCATGATAAATTTAAGTTCAATTAATCATATTACTTAAGAACTCCCACTTAGATAGACATCCCTCTAATCCTCTAAGTGATCACGTGATCCAAATCAACTAAATCATAACCGATCATCACGTGAAATGGAGTAGCTTTCAATGGTGAACATCACTATGTTGATCATATCTACTATATGATTCACGCTCGACCTTTCGGTCTTAGTGTTCCGAGGCCATATCTGCATATGCTAGGCTCGTCAAGTTTAACCTGAGTATTCTGCATGTGCAAAACTGGCTTGCACCCGTTCTAGATGGACGTAGAGCTTATCACACCCGATCATCACATGGTGTCTGGGCACGACGAACTTTGGAAGCGGTGGATACTCAGGGAGAACACTTTTATCTTGAAATTTAGTGAGAGATCATCTTATAATGCTACCGTCAAACAAAGCAAGATAAGATGCATAAAAGATAAACATCACATGCAATCAATATAAGTGATATGATATGGCCATCATCATCTTGTGCTTGTGATCTCCATCTCCGAAGCACCGTCATGGTCACCATCGTCACCGGCGCGACACCTTGATCTCCATCGTAGCATCGTTGTCGTCTCGCCAATCTTATGCTTCTACGACTATCGCTACCACTTAGTGATAAAGTAAAGCATTACAGGGCGATTGCATTGCATACAATAAAGCGACAACCATATGGCTCCTGCCAGTTGTCGATAACTCGGTTACAAAACATGATCATCTCATACAATAAAATTTAGCATCATGTCTTGACCATATCACATCACAACGTGCCCTGCAAAAACAAGTTAGACGTCCTCTACTTTGTTGTTGCAAGTTTTACGTGCCTGCTACTGGGCTTACCAAGAACCGTTCTTACCTATGCATCAAAACCACAACGATAGTTCGTCAAGTTGGTGTTGTTTTAACCTTCGCAAGGACCGGGCGTAGCCACACTCGGTTCAACTAAAGTTGGAGAAACTGACACCCGCCAGCCACCTGTGTGCAAAGCACATCGGTAGAACCAGTCTCGCATAAGCGTACGCGTAATGCCGGTCTAGGCCGCTTCATCCAACAATACCGCCGAACCAAAGTATGACATGCTGGTAAGCAGTATGACTTATATCGCCCACAACTCACTTGTGTTCTACTCATGCATATGACATCTACGCATAAACCTGGCTCGGATGCCACTGTTGGGGAACGTAGTAATTTCAAAAAAAATCGTACGCACATGCAGGATCATGGTGATGCATAGCAACGAGAGGGGAGAGTTTGTCTACGTACCATCATAGACCGTTCGCGGAAGTGTTATATCAACGCGGTTGATGTAGTCGTACGTCTTCACGATCCGACCGATCCAAGTACCGAAATCACGGCACCTCCAAGTTCTGCACACGTTCGGCTCGGTGACGTCCTTGCCTTCTCAATCCAGCAAGAGTGGCGAAGTAGTAGATGAGTTCTGGCAGCACGTCGACATGGTGACGGTATTGGTGAAGAACAATCTCCGCAGGGCTTCGCCTAAGCACTACAAAAACTATGACAGAGGACAAACTAGAGGGGACAGGGTTGCCGACACACGGCTTGGTGTTTCTTGATGTGTCTTGGGTGCTAGCCCTACCCCTCTATTTATATGTTGAGCCTTGGGGTCGAAACTTGGAGTAAAATCCTCCACAAAGTCGGTTTCACCCGAAAGGCAAGAGTCCTTCTCGGACTCCAGGGCCAGACGCCAGGGTTCCCGGCGTCTAGACCCAGACGCCCGGGACCCTGGCGTCTGGCCCCTAGACTCCACAAAACTTCCTTTTGCGCTTTCCAAAAACCTCGTGGGCTTTCCCCTTTGGCCCAGATAAAGTGTTCTCGTTCCCAAACATTTCGAGAAACATCCGGAACCCCTTCCAGTGAATTCCAGAACTCTTCCGGAGATCAAACACTACTATTCACATATCAATCTTTACTTCCGGACCATTCCAGAGTTCCTTGTCATATCCGTGATCTCATCCGAAACTCCGAACAACATTCGGTCACCAACATACATAACTCATAGTACTATATCGTCAACGAACGTTAAGCGTGCGGACCCTACGGGTTCGAGAACTATGTAGACATGACCGAGACACCTCTCTGGTCAATAACCAATAGCAGGACCTGGATGCCCATATTGGCTCCTACATATTCTACGAAGATCTTTATCGGCCAGATCGCATAACAACATACGTTGTTCCCTTTGTCATCGGTATGTTACTTGCCCGAGATTTGATCGTCGGTATCTCAATACCAAGTTCAATCTCGTTACTAGCAAGTCTCGTTACTCGTTCTGTAATACATCATCCCGCAACTAACTCATTAGTTGCAATGCTTGCAAGGCTTAAGTGATGTGCATTATCGAGAGGGCCCAGAGATACCTCTCTGACAATCGGAGTGACAAATCCAAATCTTGAAATACGCCAACCCAACAAGTACCTTTGGAGACACCTGTAGAGCACCTTTATAATCACCCAGTTACGTTGTGACGTTTGGTAGCACACAAAGTGTTCCTCCGGTAAACGGGAGTTGCATAATCTCATAGTCATAGGAACATGTATAAGTCATGAAGAAAGCAATAGCAACAAACTAAACGATCATGTGCTAAGCTAACGAAATGGGTCAAGTCAATCACATCATTCTCCTAATGATGTGATCCCGTTAATCAAATGACAACTCATGTCTATGGTTAGGAAACTTAACCATCTTTGATCAACGAGCTAGTCAAGTAGAGGCATACTAGTGACACTCTATTTGTCTATGTATTCACACATGTATTATGTTTCTGGTTAATACAATTCTAGCATGAATAATAAACATTTATCATGATATAAGGAAATAAATAATAACTTTATTATTGCCTCTAGGGCATATTTCCTTCAGCGCCCCCTACCTCATGGCCCCCCTGGAGCTCCTCCGACCTCAACTCCAATTCTATATATTTGGTTTCGGGGAGAAAAAAATCAGAGAGAAGAATTCATCATATTTTACGATACAGAGCCGCCGCCAACCCTAAAACCTCTCGGGAGAGCTGATCTGGAGTCCGTTCGGGGCTCCAGAGAGGGGAATCCGTCGCCATCGTCATCATCAACCATCCTCCATCACCAATTTCATGATGCTCACCACCGTGTGTGAGTAATTCCATCGTAGGCTTGCTGGACGGTGATGGGTTGGATGAGATCTATCATGTAATCGAGTTAGTTTTGTTAGGGTTTGATCCCTAGTATCCACTATGTTCTGAGATTGATGTTGCTATGACTTTGCTATGCTTAATGTTTGTCACTAGGGTCCGAGTGCCATGATTTCAGATCTGAACCTATTATGTTTTCATCAATATATGAGAGTTCTTGATCCTATCTTGCAAGTCTATAGTCACCTATTATGTGTTATGATCCGTTAACCCCGAAGTGACAATAATCGGGATACTTACCGGTGATGAACGTAGTTTGAGGAGTTCATGTATTCACTATGTGTTAATGCTTTGGTCTGGTACTCTATTAAAAGGAGGCCTTAATATCCCTTAGTTTCCATTAGGACCCCGCTGCCACGGGAGGGTAGGACAAAAGATGTCATGCAAGTTCTTTTCCATAAGCACGTATGACTATATTCGGAATACATGCCTACATTACATTGATGAATTGGAGCTAGTTCTGTGTCACCCTAGGTTATGACTATTTAGATGATGAACCGCATCCGGCATAATTCTCCATCACTGATCCATTGCCTACGAGCTTTCCATATATTGTTCTTCGCTTATTTACTTTTCCGTTGCTATTGCTATCATCACTACAAAATACCAAAAACATTACTTTTGCTACCATTACCTTTTGCTACTGTTACCACTACTATCATATTACTTTGCTACTAAACACTTTGCTGTAGATATTAAGTTTCCAGGTGTGGTTGAATTGACAACTTAGCTGCTAATACTTGAGAATATTCTTTGGCTCCCCTTGTGTCGAATCAATAAATTTGGGTTAAATACTCTACCCTCGAAAATTGTTGCGATCCCCTATACTTGTGGGTTATCATCGGCCGATCCCCCCGGAAGTTTTCAAGGTTTTCGTGGCCAGTGTCAAACCGGGCCACGAGAATTTGGCTCCTCCATTTCTAGTGGGGGATAACGACGAGACCCCGCGGCGGCTTGGTGATTGTTGCAATGGGTGGGTCCTGTTGTGGCCAAAGAGTCTGCTTCATCTGGAGGCGGCCGAGAGCACACCCACGAGCACACAGTTAGGTATGAACATCAACACCTCGCCTACTCCATTAGTCGATGGTGGCGTCGCCATAGATGAGGATGAGGATGACGATGACACTCAACAGTATGTCAATACTGGCGCCTACTTAGGGTTTGAGCCTTATGAGTCAGTGCCTGAATTGCCGCCTCCGGAGTCTGAACGTATTATGGACAACCTTCCGGTAGTAAAGAAGTCTATCAAGAGATCGAGGAAAGGCAAAAAAGCTACTTCTGTGATCCAGCTGCCTCAGCAGCCTCGGGTTCAAGACCATATAGATATCCCCGGTGCGGCAAAATGGCATATCCCGGTCAACCAATCCTACCTGAAGCAGCGGTGCGGGCCAGATTCGGCGATTTAAGGAGACTTCATGACGATGTGCTGCGGATAGAGAAAGGTCTCATCGCCTCAAAAAATCTAGGATTCCCACTCTACGTGGTTAACGTGCCGCGGGGATTGTCGTATGTCGACACAATCCCCGCGGAGAAGTTCTTCCTTCAGTTCAATTACATCTTCGACATGTTTCACTTGAAGAAGCTAGATTTTGCGTTTGTCCACCTTTATGCTTTGCACATGAACTACCTCATCGGGGTTGAGTAGATACCTTATATATGTGTCGCTGACCCGTACTTCATGCACGAGGCCTTCTTGGGAGTCTGCCCAAAGCACTGTGAATATGTGAGGGAGTACATCGTCAATTTCATGCTTGCCAATAAGGACAAGGAGGCGATTCTCGTGCCTTATCATCCCATGTAAGTCATCCGCGCGGATATCCTTCCTTTGATTTCAATCATTCATTTTCACGGTGGAGGCTAATTAATTTGAGGTGTACTTGTTTTGCGCAGCGGCGGGCGCGCCGTCCTCATCATTCTCTACCCCCGATACTCCCACGCTCTTTACTTGGAATCGTCGAAGAATATTAACAAAAAGGATTACACCCACATCAAGTCTGTTCTTGATAGTGCTATGTTTCACTATGGCGCACGGGGTGGAGAGGTCAAGGACAAGAAGAAAAAGGACGGCAGGCCCGCCTTCTGCCATTAGACCGACTTCTTCTGCATCCAGCAACCGAGTGATTCTCTTAATGATGGATTCTATGTCCTACACCAGATGCTGGAGTACAGACGGGATCACCAGAACCTTCGCATGTCACCTACATCCGGCGATGCCCATATTCTGCAATGGGCAAAGAACTTAGGAGATATCGAGGATCATCGACTTCGAGCTGAGTTCTATCACATCCAGCGCGAACTTGCCCAAATCATCATGAAGGAGGTCGTCGAAAAAACAGGGATGTTATACAAAGAAGGACAAATGTCGCGGGAAGACGTCCGAACACGCGTAGCCGCTCAGCGTCTCGACCTGAAGCCTTTCACTAAGCTCGGGGACTATCTCGCTGACTTGGATGGATGGCACGACATGGAGTGATTGTCGATATATGACAATGTGTCCGTTTAGTCCATACTATCTGTATGACGAAAGTTTGAATTATGCATGATGAAACTTTATTTGTGATGTAATTAAACCGTCCTGCTCGACTAGCGAAGATCACTCTAGTTAGGGCATTTTGGGTACGATGAACTTTGTTATTTATGCTTATGATATGTTTCTTCTATTTTTGCCAAGTCTGTCTTTTTCTGTTGCTCAACTATATATGTTGCATATCATCGACTCATGTGACGATGCAGGTGTATAGATCATTGATGGCGAAGAAGTGCTACGCCAGGAGTATACGACGAGTGGCCGGAATGTTAGGCCCGGGTGTACCGGTTTCCGGTTTCCGAGCGACATCCATTAGTTAGTTTAGGTTCACGCAAAGTGATAGCTCTTCTCGCGTATATCATTGTTTAGATGGATGACGATGTAGTTGCAAGTAATCGAGATTTGTATCGCTATTTTCGAGATGATGATGAGAGACCACTTTGTGTTGGATGATGATTATGATGATGACATGATTTGATGAGACTATTTGCATGTATATGCTATGATTACATTTGTATGTGTATCTTATACTAAAGATTATTGTATAAAGTCTATTCAAATACAAAAAAAATATGCAGAAAAAAGAAAAAAACTACTAAAATTAGCAGTAGCGAGTGGAGAAAAGTTAGCAGCAGCGCCACAGTAGCAGTAGCGCGTCCACGGAAAGCGCGCTAGAGCTATTAGCAGTAGCGAGCTTCCATGAAGCGCGCTGCTGCTACACTTGTATAGCAATAGCGCGAGTGCGCACGCGCTACTGCTACGGGTTAGCTGTAGCGCCTTATTAGTAGCGCCGATCCCCGCGCTACTGATATACCTAGAACCCGCGCTGCTGCTAGCCTTTTCCCTAGTAGTGCCCACCAATACATGAAGAGCTTTAGTTGCAAAATCATTAAATGTAGTATGCTTAGCTACAACAAGTTAAGCATGCATTGGGGGCTTTAGTTGCTAAAGTTTTTAATGTGCTTAGCACCTCATGTAAGCACCGGTGCATTGGAAGAGGCCATAGACTCACTAGAAATTTAACTTTGTTCCATTAAATTTGGCTTAACTCTCTCCGTAGGCTGGTCATGGTGATAATATTATAGCTAGTATTATGCATGCCAACTAAACAAATTAGATGAGGTGACACATAATTAAATAAAGAAAGAGAGGGATGAGTTCATATTAGGCTGGTCATAGTGGGAAGTAACTTAGACTAGTGTCATGCATATGACACTAGTCTAAGTTACTACCTTCATAATGCAAAGTAACATAGTAGTAGTATCATAGATGGATTCATTTATTAATTTGTAGACTCATCTTGTCTCGGGAAGCACTATGTTACAGTAACATATTATGTTACCATCTCTCATTAACTACTTGCCACATAAGCAAAATAATTTTGGAGTGCGCTAAGTTACTCCCACTATGACTAGCCTTATGATATCGTATCATAATAAATTTTATGCTACTATGTGTCACACATTCAATAAATGAGACCACACATGATAATACTCTATGATACTATGCACTACAGATGTACTCCCTTCTTTCCGGTTTATAAGGCTTATCTCAAAATTTTAGTTTTTCCATTTTATAAGACTACCCACAGTGGGAGTAACATAAGTAGTAACATCACATATATCTAGATAAAATAGATGATGTGGCAATCAATAAATGAAAAAAGAGAGACATGTGGTAACATAGCTAGTTACTACTAGTATGAGTAATATCACACATATCAAGACAAGATGAGTCTATAGCCTAATAAATGAAGTGTTGCATGTTACCACACATATGAGCATGTTACTACTCTATGTTACTACCCATTGTGGCTAGTCTAAGGCTGAATTTGATTGTTCCCCATCACATGTTCAGATTCTAAGGTGCATTAAATCATTGCATGCAAGTATTAAGAGAAAATGACCAATGCATGTACTTTATGCATGCATGCATTGCAATTAATACATTGGTAAACATAATTTTTTGAGGAAAACAAAAGCATTAATTGGGTGCTTTTTCAAATTACAAAAAATATTTCACCACTCACCATCTACCTTGGTTGGTGAGATTTTTGAATTGAACCCTATAAACCGGAAAGAAGAGAGTAGTATGCATGAGGCTAGTCATAGTGGAAGTAACTTAGGTAGTAACATAACACACCCCAAGATAAGTTCGCTTATGTGGCATGGAGTTAATGAGGAGAGAGGTTTTTGGAGTAATATAATATGCTACCATCACATAATACTTTCCAAGACAAAATGAGTCTACAAGTTAGGGCATCTCCAACAGTTGTAAGATAGTTGTTGGTAAATTTGCCACCTAGGACATAGTGATGATGTGGCATTTAATAAATGTGAAGAGAGAGAAAAATTATATGTAGATTAATCAACAACTTTTGCATAAGCTCCAAGGTGAAATAGAGAGCAATCACATTTATTTTCTCACTATCTATTGGATAGTTTAGATACAACCTACTGGAGTAGTTGTATGATAGCTTGTTGGTTGATGACATAGACATTTTACCAACAAGACTAACATACAGCCTGTTGGAGATGCCCTTACTTCCACTATGACTAGCCTGATAATATATGATACTTCCCATTACGAGGAACCATACAATGCTCCCGTTTGCATGCATTCCTCCTTAAATGTGATGCATGGCTTTTCTAATTGGCTAGTGAGAAATCGGTTTGCGTGGCCTTTTTAATGACTTCTTTAAAGAGACGACAAGCTGTGATCTAATTGGCTAAAAATATGGAGGGACTAACATCCCTTGCCCACTCACCTCACGCCTTGGTCGTAGAGCTCTTCTTAGCAAGCCTAAGGCTGGTTGTAATGGGGAATATCATATGCTAGTATCATGCATATGATACTAGTGTATGATACTACCTTTCTAATGTATAGTATCATATATTAGTATCATGTAGTACTCTATTTATTGCCATGCATGACATATAGTAGCATAGCATTTATTATGATACGGTACCATGATATGATACTCAATCCTCTCTTTCTTCATTTAAGTCTACGACACCTCATCAAAATTGCCTAGTTAACATGTATGATATTAGCTATAATACTACTATTACGACCAGCCTAATACACCAGACCGGCGGGAGTAGCTAGTTGGTGTAGTACCATTTGCTTCATCTACGAAGTTCTAAGTCCGATTTCCATCGACACTGTCCTCCATTGTTGGATTTGCTGCCCACCTTTAATCAAAGGGTCATGGCTCAGCGTCGTATTTGAATCAGACGAAAATGGTCATTCGCATAGCACTATTGTTCTCATTGAAAAGGCCAGGCACCTAGTTCCCTCTCTTATGAAATATTTTGGCATTCCATTGAACAAAATTAGAATCGGAAATAAAGATTAGAAATCTTATGAAGATAAAATAAAAAGTGATGTGCCTATTGTCAAGGTAAAATGTTAATCATCGCTGGTAGGTTTGCTTTGGTGCAGTCCTCCCCGAGTAATATTTCTTTGTAAATGATGTCCTTTTATCCCATCCATGTGAGGGTGAGGAACATAGCTGATTTCTTTAGAGCTAGAATTACTTGGCAAGATGGCAAAGATAATAATAAATACCACTTGATTTCGTGGGTTGATGTTAGTCAGCCTAAAACGCAAAGGTGGTCTGTGTATCCTCAACCTGGATCTTATGAACAAAGTCATCCTAGCTAAGTGGTTTTGGAAATTAGGTACTGATGTAGGTCTTTGGCAAACTATTTTCTTCAATAAATATCTCAAAATTGTTTGTCTCTGGTGTAAAGATATAAAGTGGCGGATTCCCAATTTTGGGTTCGGGTCCTTTGTGTTAGATATTTTCTTTAAATATGTCAAGATGAAAGTTGATGACGTGAGAAATATCAGATTCTCGAAGTGGATGATAAACCTCTAAAACAGTCCTTTTCTAGATTGTACTAGTAGAATGACCGTTCGTTGCTACGGGTTACAATGCATATATATGAATTAAACAAATGATTATGGTCGACTCCAAGGTCAAAGCTTATTTCTCCCTCATGCACTCGGGTGTGTTCAGACATCAAAAGGGCGCCTGTCGGGCGCCCGAAAATTCAACCGCCTAAACAATCAGGGCTCCCCCAATCACACATTTGTGGGGAGAGAAACTTGATTGTCCGGACTATTTGACACTTCAATCATGCCAATCCACCAACGCCATCAAGGGGGACAATGTGTGCGCTGCACGTGACGCCCCCGAGCCAAAAAGACAGATCTGATGTCTTTTGAGCCATTGTCACATTGTAACATACAATTGAATGTTCTGCATTACCACAAAACAAAAACATAATGTTCGTTGTTGAGCATGCAACTGATACACCACCATGCCGTTATTAACTATTGAAGCAACTAACCAATGCATTTACCCTTCTATCTTAACCAACAAATCATACAACTTGATGGAAAAAAATATGAATCGCTCGCTCATGCAATTTGTTGTAAAACCATCTCTAATAAAAGCAATTTGCCACAATATCAAAAGTAGGAAAATTATTACGTGCAGACAGCCATAACTGAACAGATAAACCCGTGCTGATACAAAAATCTAGCAGTTTGCATTACTGCTAGAAGTCTGAACAAGCTTATCAAGTCATACGGATTTTCTAGCTTATAGGCGTACCCTCATGGAGATCACATCAAAGGAAAAATGGTAGCTGCGCCTTTGTACAGCAGGAAATTGTTATCACATGTTGAGCGTGAGAAGCCATCATCACTTGGATGGGAGGCACCGCCGGCCGGCTGGGCTGCGCTCAACATCGACGGGTCCTTTTCTGCCAAGGACGGAACTGCAGGAGTTGGCATGGTCCTCCGGGATGAACATGGAGATATTATTTTTTCGTCTTGCTGTGAGTTAAGGCAGTGTGCATCACCACTAGAATCTGAACTTGCTGCATGTTCAGAAGGCATCTCCCTGGCTACCCAGTGGTCTGAGCTGCCTTTTGTGATTCAAACGGACTGCGCAGAAATGGTAAAACTAATTGAAGGAGGTATTGGCGACCGATCGGAGCATATGATGTTGATCCGCGAGATTACTTCGCGTCTTCGGGAACATGGTGAATTCTTAGTTAAGCTTGTGAGGCGTGAACAAAATACTGTTAGTCATTTTTTAGCGAACTTTGGTCGAATAAAGAAGCGCACTGCGGTGTGGCTTCATTCTAGGCCGGACGAGGTTCCGGACCTATGTAATGCAAACATGGCTGCCACTTAATTAATGAATTCCTTTTTTCCCCGCAAAAAAAAACTGATGTGATTTTGTTTACAGCACGATGTTTAAGGGGCACCTCCATATAGGATTACCGCCTTCATTAATTGGACACATGCACCTTACACTATTCTTGTGCCTCGAGCAGAAAGACAACAAGGAAGCAATTTTGCTTCCTCAAAAGAACATATACATTTTGAAATTTTACAATGTAATTTCATGTCCAAATTAGACTCCAAGTCCATAAAATATACACCTCATGACTTTGTTTATGAGACATCTATGCAGGGTATAGTATAGTAGTACACCCAACACCAGCTCTAGAAAGAAAGCGCAATGGTTATCATGTGTCGGGCTTTGGTGGTGAAGGAAAAAATTCTTGCTTACTGTAGCAATCAATTGAGAAACAGTATAACGAGGCTAACTACAAGCCTCCATAGCGATTTAGAGTAACTGTCTCTGTCGTTGGATCCTCGAACCTACGATCGAATCAAATTCGGGCGTCATTCCTCGCACGTGCGCGTCGCGTGCCGCTGCTCTGCGGAGCGACCTCCTCTTCCTGTACATAATTGGGCCGGCCCACTTATTCTCACTCCCACGCTAACAGCCCACGTTGCCCAGCCCCCGAACGAACACTTCCCCTCTGTTCCTCCGCGTCGCCGTCCTTCCTCCTCTCGATGCGGCGGCGTTACTCCCTCCTCGATGTGCTGTCGATCCGCGACATGATGCTGCGGGACTGCTCCGCCGGTACGGTCCAACCCCCTCCCCTCTACACTTCCTCCATAGCCCCTAACAGAACGGAAGAGGCACCCAGCCAGTCTATCGATGGGATGGCAAAGGCGCATGGCGCGGCGGCGGCTCTATGCCCCGACGGCGGGTACACGTCGGACACGCACGACGAGGGCCGGCCGCAAGAAAAAGAAGGAGATGGCAGACGATTCGCCGCCACCGACCCAGGTCCCAAACCAGTGGGTCGCCACAACTCCCTGAGCGACCGCGTCAGCGAAAGCCTCTGCATCGCCGAGGAGGAGGACGTCGCTGTCGACGACCAGAGCAAGGACCTCATGGACTACGTAGCCCGCCCGCGTCCCATCGTGGCCTGGGAGGAGTCAGGTAGGAGTGCAGAAAAGGGCAAGCAGGTACAATGATTCACCACTCCTGTTCTTCTCCATCTTGCAATTGAAGATTCAGGTAGTCCACTGCATCTTGCAATTCTTGATTCCTGGCCTTCTGCATCTTATTTCCTTTGTCCGTTGCCTCTGAATTTGGTGTGCCGATTGGATTGCCGCAGGAGGCCAGGACGGCCACAAGTGAGGCATCCAGCTCGACTTTGCCATGCGGGCGCGCTGCACATTCCACCCATCGCCGGCAAATCATTCGTCAGCTGGGAAGGTGAGCAAGCAGGTAAGGCCTTACGCTTTCTGTTGTTCATTTTCCATTTCATTTCTTGATCCGCGTTCGCGTCACCACTTCAGAATGCTGTTATCTGAAGCTTATCTTGTTTTCTTTGACTCAAATATTATTGTGAGTACGCCATTATATTATTTGTTAGATTTTTGATCGATTGAGTAGATACTTTTCGAGACAAAATGACTCTTGTCTGAAACTTATGATCTCCCCAGTGTACTTACATTTTGGTAGCATGTGCACTTCATAATTATATTAGTAGAAGCACTGCTTATATTAGCAATTTATTAGTACATACTCTCCAATTGACCACGCCTGCACATTTTGACCGGTGTACCCTGATAATTTATTAGCTTTGTGATCGATCAACATATCGTTTAGAACCCAAATGTACTGTTATCTGAAGCTTATTATTTTATCGGTGTAATTCACATGCTGATGATTGTACTCTCCAGCTCTCCAGGCTTGAACATTTTCGTCAGTGTAACCTGATCATTTCCTAGCTTCTTCATAATTGATTAGACCATCAGATACTACATTGCCGATTTTCCGGTAAACTACTACAGTATCATTTTCCAATTTCAGGTATGAATATTGTATTATTGCATGAAACCAATACTATAGGTACTGTATAATCGGCATCTAAATTTCTCAATGTGAAGCGATCTTACACAAAATATGATTAAATTTGACAATTTGTAGCAAATATGATTAAATTTTACAAGTTGTGCTTACCTCTTTGTTGGGGCTTGTAGGATTATTGTGATAGACTAAATGTAAAATTCTCTTGCGGGCGAGAATATGTGTTGTAAAAAATTTATGAAGTATTTGTAGTGCCTATTTTATTTTCTCAAATATATTATTTTTTCCTCAATATTTCTATTTTTGAGATTTTGTGACGGGGACCTTTGCGAGAGAACTTTTTGTAGGAGCCAAAAGTGATCACGATCAATCACAACATGTATCCAACTATTCATCAACCATCCTAGAGACTCATACACTTAGACCCAAACATGAACCAGCTACAAGTCCATCAGACCTAAGAAAAAAGATCAACACACTGCTTTCTTGCAATCCAGTAGGATTCCTCTCCTCAATTACATACCATGATTTGTAAAATGAAGGAGATAAGCACGAGAAGCAAGAAAGCACAACACCATTCCAAAGCATTGTAAACAATTATATACAGATTGCTTCCTATCCCTAAAAATTATAGAGCAAAATTAGACGGACGCGGCAACGCGTGCCATTAATGATCTAGTGATTAGCATATAAAAACTTGACATAGGCCCTACAACCTGGGGGGTTTCCATGTGTTAGCTGTGGGGTCAGCTGACTCCATAGCTTTTGAGGAAAATTGCCTAAAAACGTTGTACACTTACTGTACATTGTGAAGAATTAAAAATAATAATTAAGATGACCCCATAGTTTCTTGAGGCTGGCTTCGTGATCTAGAGGAAATAAATTAATTAAAGCATCAGTTAGGCATTTGACAATCATGAAACCTAGGAAAAAGGGATCAATATCCAACCTCAAAATCAAATTCACGAACAGTCCTGGTACAAAGGCACTCACCATGGTCCTCATGTTCCTGTCACCGACGACCGTTGTATTAAAAGAAGAACGTAATGACACCTATTCCTTCTCTTCCTCCCCCTAACGCCTCCTCTGAGCCACCACAGAAGCTCCTTGCATCACGAATATGCTCATCTATGAGGTTTTCGCTACATGGGAAGTTCCAAAAGGCTGCCATGTTTCCTTGACACAATTAGGGTAGTGATATGAAGATGACTCAATGAGCTATATGCACTAGTAGAAAAACGACCTTATGTTCACCTCATTAGCCCCGGTTTAATTACGGATCGACACTAGTGTGACCATTAGTGCCAATTCCAACGGCTAGGCGGGCGGCACTCATTAGTCCCGGTTCGTGTTGAACCTCTAGTACCGGTTTGTTCCACAAACCAGGACTAAAGGTGTTGGACTAAAGAGGTGGTGGCAGGCTGGGGCCCCACCAACACCTTTAGTCCCGGTTCGTTCCACGAACCGGGACTAGAGGTGCATCTTTAGTCCCGATTTGTATAACCAACCGGGACTAAAGATGCCTCTACATAAACCCTTCGTCGAGCCCGAGCCCATTTCGCTCTATTTTCCCCTTTCATTCCTTCCCCTCTCCTCTGTTCTTCCCCATTAATTGCTCGGCCTCGTCCTTAATTTTTGCCAAAATTTGTCAAGATTTGAAGGCCCCCATCCATCCAAGTGATCAAAAATGTTAGCAACTTTGTCCTTTTCATCTCTCATTGCTAGATTAGCTCCAATGCTCTATAAGTATAAGTGATTTGTGGGTTTTAGTTTGGGAGTAATTATATGTGGTAGTTTATTTGATTTATATGCAATTTGAGCTCAAATTAACTCTTAGTTTGCATATGTAGGTGTGGTTTACTTAGTGCCTTCCCGTCCCCGTCCTAACCACCGTCGATCGCCCGCACCGTCCCGTCACTGGCACCACCTTGATGAGCCTCTTGTTCTTATCTTTTTTATTAAAAAAATCATATTTATGTGATTTAGATATATAGTTACTTGTATAATTTTTTTACCCGTATGTTGTTTGTTATACATAGTGTCATGGTTTTGATATCCGTCTCCGTCGGCCCTCGTCCGGTTTATGATTCGGATGTGGTATATTCTCTTTTATAACTATTTGTTGCATTTCGTGTTTATGACAAATTATGCCCATCAAGCTGACTAGATATTTTTATCTAGGAGGTATGTGAATCAGAAATTCCAAACCGACCCTCTTGTCGAGAGGTTAAATTTAGTTGAAAAAGAAAAAAGTATTTGAAAGAAAAATTGAAAAGAATTGAAGAGAAGATGAAACTGGAGTTGTATATTGCCGATGTCGTCGATGATCACAATATCAAGATGGAGAAAATGTGCTTGAAGATTAGAAAGATTAGAAAATATGCCATTGATAGTGAGACTTGGTGTCATTATGCTGTTGGATTAACTGTTACCTTAGTTGCGATCTTGATCGCATTTGTTGTTGCATTTAAATACTTTAGCTAGAGAGTTTGTATGTTGTTTTATGAGAATAAGTGTGTATGAACTTGTATTAATTTGGTCTTTTCAGTGTTGTGTAATGAAGATGAGTCAGCAATGGATGTACGATGACCGATGCTCTCCCCAGTTCGTTAATGGCGTGTGTATTTTTCTGCTTGCGGCTGAGGCAAACAAGCGGGCGGATAGTTTTATCTGTTGTCTATGTGTTGGCTGTAAGAATGATCGGAATTACTCAAAGTCAACAACCATTCACGTCCATCTGTTTGAGTCCGTTTTCATGCCCCACTATAATGTTTGGACCAAACACGGATAAAGAGGGGTTATGATGGAAAACAATGAAGAAGAAGAGGACGACGACATCTATCCTGGCCATGGGTTCCTTGAATACAATGGTACAACAATGGGGGAAGAAGCTGAGCCGGCAATGCGGGAAGAAGCTGAAGAAGAGGCATCAGATGAGCTCGCTGATGATCTTGGTCGGGCCATTGCCGATGCAAAGAGAAACTGCGCAACTGAAAAGGAGAGGCTGAAGTTGCAGCGCATGTTAGAGGATCACAAGAAATTGTTGTACCCAAATTGCGAAGCTGACAAGAAAAAGTTGGGCACCACACTGGAATTGCTGCAATGGAAGGCAGATAACGGTGTATCTGATAAGGGATTTGAAAAGTTGCTGATAATATTAAAGAAGATGCTTCCAAAGGACAACGAATTGCCTGACAATACGTATGAAGCAAAGAAGGTTGTCTGCCCGCTAGGATTAGAGGTGCAGAAGATACATGCATGCCCTGATGACTGCATCCTCTACCGCGGTGAGTACGAGGATTCGAATTTATGCCCTGTATGCGGTGCAATGCGCTATAAGATCAACCGCGATGACCCTGGTGATGTTGAGGGAGAGCGCCCCAGGAAGAAGATTCCTACCAAGGTGATGTGGTATGCTCCTATAATACCATGGTTGAAACGTTTGTTCCAAAACAAAGAGCATGCCGAGTTGATGCGATGGCACAGAGAAGACCATAAGAAAGACGGGAAGATGAGAGTACCCGCTGACGGTTCGTAGTGGTGAAAATCGAGAGAAAGTGACGCCACTTTCAGATGACGCAAGGAACGTATGGTTTGGTCTAAGCGTAGATGTCATTAATCATTTTGGGGAGCAGAGCAACAATCATAGCACCTGGCCTGTGACTCTATTTATGTATAACCTTCCTCGTTGATTGTACATGGAGCGAAAGTACATTATGATGCCAGTGCTCATCCAAGGCCCTAAGCAACCCGACAACGACATTGATGTGTACCTAAGGCCATTAGTTGAAGAACTCTTACAGATGTGGAATGAAAAAGGTGTATGTGCGTGGGATGAGCACGAACAGGAGGAATTTGTGACCATTATTGATTGGCCTGCTCTCAGTAACCTTTCAGGACAGACAAACAAGGGATGCCGCGCATGCACACACTGTTTGGATGATACCGACAACATATATTTGGATAATTATAAGAAGAATATGTACCTGGGACATCGTCGATTTCTTCCGAGCAGGCATCCGTAAGAAAGAAAGGCAAGCATTTCAAAGATGAGGCATATCACCAGACAAAGCCTCGTCACCGTACTGGTGATGATGTACATGATATGGTCAAGGATTTAAATGTAATCTTTGGAAAGGGTCCTAGCGGACAATCTGTTCCGAATGATGTGGACGGACGCGCATCCACGTGGAAGAAGAAATATATATTTTGGGACCTATCCTATTGGAAAGACCTAGAGGTTCGCTCTGCAATCGATGTGATGCACGTGACGAAGAATCTTTGCGTGACCCTACTTGGCTTCATGTGCGTGTATGGGAAGACAAAAGATACACCAGAGGCACGGGAGGACCAACAACGTATGCCCCGAAAAAGATGGCATACATCAACGCCATGCCAGCTACCCTCTAACAAAGAAGAGAAGGAAATATTCTTTGAATGCCTGATCAGTATGAAGGTCCCGTCTGGCTTCTAGTCGAATATAAAGAGAATAATAAATATGGCAGAGAAAAAGTTTCAGAACCTAAAGTTTCATGACCGCCATGTGATTATGACGCAACTGGTTCCGTTTGCACTGAGGGGCTTCTACCGAAAAACATTCAATTAGCCATTGTGAAGCTATGTGCATTCCTCAATGCAATATCTCAGAAGGTAATCGATCCAAAAATCGTACCAAGGTTAGAGAATGATTTGGTTGTCAGTTTCGAGTTGGTGTTCTCACCATCCTTCTTCAATATCATGACGCACGTCCTAGTTCACATATGCGAAAAGATTGCAGTTCCGGGTCCTGTATTTCTACATAATATGTTCTCCTTTGAGAGGTTCATGGGAGTCTTAAAAAATATGTTCATAACTGTGCTAGGCCAGAAGGAAGCATCTCCAAGGGCCATGAAAATGAGGAGATCATTGAGTTTTGTGTTGACTTTATTCCTGACCTTAAACCGTTTGGTGTTCCTGAATCGTGGCATAAGGGCAGACTGGGTGGAAATGACACGCTAGGACCGAAACAAATAATATGTATGGACGGGCTTTCTCTCACTCAAGCACACTACACAGTTCTCAAAAATTCTGCCTTGGTGGCTCCATATATCGAGGAACACAAGAATATTCTACGCTCCAAACACTCGGAGTAGTCTGACGACTGGATTACACGTGAACAAACAGAGAACCTTCGCCGGTTGGTTGCAGACACGTGCCATGCATGACGACGCTGTTGAACATGACATGTACTTGATGTCCCAGTTACAATCTTCGAATATAATGACTTTCAAATGATACAAGATAAATGAGAATACATTTTACACGATCGGCCAAGATAAAAAGAGAACCAACCAAAATAGTGGTGTCCGCTTTGATGGAGCAACCAAGAGGGGAAATGACACATATTATGGTTACATAGAGGAAATATGAGAAGTTGACTATAGACATGGTTTGAAGGTCTCTTTGTTTCGGTGTAAATGGGTCAATCTGACACGAGGCGGGGTAACGGAAGACCCGCAATACGGAATGACAACAGTGGATCTCAACAATCATGCGTACGTAGACGAACCATTCGTCCTAGCCAATGATGTGGCGCAGGTTTTCTATGTGAAGGACATGTCTACCAAGCCGAGAAAAAGAAAAAAATAAGGAAGCGAATACATCATATGTCGAGCCAAAGCGCCACATAGTTCTTTCAGGGAAAAGAAACATCGTGGGATTGGATGACAAGACAGACATGTGAGAAGATTATGAAAAGCTTCATGAAATTGCTCCCTTCACAGTGAATATTGACCCGAGCATCTAGTTAAATGCTAAAGATTGTCCATGGTTATGTCATAAAGGGACACAGACGGAGAAAAAGTTGTACACCCAAAGATCCCACTCTGGGATGTGACTGGCTTGACTGTCATCACTTTTTCCTCTAGTGAGTTTCCGGACTTATATATCTGGAAAGTCCCACTTTGAACAAACCGTAGGGAATCTTTGTAATAGTTAGGGTGCTTCTATGTTTTGGCATTTGAAACGTGTAATAGTTAGGTTGAAAGTTGGCATGGTATCATCATTTCAGCCACATAGCATGTGCTAAAAATTTGAGAAGGTTACAGCAAAAACTGGATGCACTTCGTGTATAAAATTGACAATCTTTTTTGAAGTATCAGAGTTTCGGATGAAAGCTCGACGTATGATGAAATATGAGTTTTTATTTGTTAAACTATGTGATTTGTACCGATTTGTTGAACTATTTGATTTGTATTAATTTTCTAAGAACTATGAGATAAAAAATAGCTTCGGTTGAATTTGGGCTGAAGCACGTCGAACATGGGCTGAAATTGGTCCATTTGCATCGACAATGAGCCAATTTTGCATCGAAATAGGCTGAAAAGAGGACCAATTTGCAAAGAAAATGGGCCAAAATCGGCGTCCGGGGGCGACCTTGAGACCGGCGGCTGGGAGCCCGAACGTCCTCACGCAGTTTTTTTCGCCGGCGCGGGAGGGAACGGCTGGAGATGCTCTTAGATCGATCGATCATTGGAACAGTCGGATACTGATCGATTCTATGCGGCCTATACAAGAGATGCATGCAACGATTTTATTGGAATTGATACAAGAGATGAGTAGATAACAATACTACAGATCCTAGCAGGCAGGAGTCGCAAGGCTTTAAGCTACTCCCTCCGTTTTATATTACTCGTCGCTAATTTAGTACAACTTTATACTAAATCAGCGACGAGTAATATGAAACAGAGGGAGTAACAAGCATGCGGCAGCCGTTTGCACGCACAAGCTGATGTCGTTGTAACTCCTTGTCCTTTAGTGCAGCTGAGTTAGGTTTAATTAGACGATGGATGCAACGGTCAAACCAAGTAAACCGAGGAATACTGCATTTGCCAAACACCTTCATAGTTTTGCTAAAATTGAGAAAACTAGGGTTTCTAAAAACTGAAGTATCCATTGCCCATGCACTTGAATACTGAAGTTTTCATTTACTATGGTTTTTAAAAAACGGTGTTGCCAAATTAGGAAAATAAATTTTCAATGTATTTTTAATCAAAACAAACTTTTAAATATGCACATTTCAAAAATTAATTTACTTAAATTTTTATATACGTCGCGTATTTTGGAAAATTGTTAACGAAGCGTAATTTCTGTTTGCACAATTACTGAAACTAGAAGAATGCCCCGGGTGTTACTCCGGGAGTTTGTATGAAATAAAAATTAGGCTGAACTAATCAACCTAGCTAGTGTCTTTACAATTTCTCTTGTAGCAAGATAATATGTTTATCAATATTTTTAAATAAATAAATGTACATCTCTATGTATAACTGCAGAATTGGACGAAAACAAAACAAATATGCATGCATGCGTCACTTTCTTTCATAGTGCTAGCACCCGAGTATGAGCTGCATGCATGCATCAGTTTTTTTATTGATTAAAACACTCCTTAGGCATCATTTACTACATGCTCTGCATGCATGCGTTGGTGGATCTTAATGGGTAGATCCAATGGCTATTGTAGTCTGATCGAGTATATCCAACGGCTAAATCAATCTAGGTAATGTGGTTCAAGGAGAAGCAAGAGAATTCCTAGTAATGGGGGTTAACTATTTAGATATAGTAGATATCGTCGTAGCATTTAAATTTTTTCGTATCATTCAAAAAATGTTTACGCGTTCCAAAATAATTTCTTGAGTGTAAGTATAATTTAGTCTTGTTATGGTAATTGTAAAATATCTCAGACAACTAACAAAAATGTTCATGACAATTCAAAAATGTTTAGGTGTTTAAAAAGTATTTCTTTTTTCCATTCCAATAAAAAAGCTGTGTGTATTAAAAAAATTATATTTCAAGAATATTAAAACAAGTATTTAAAAAATATTCAAAGTGTTTCAAGATTATTTCTCTTATGTTTAAAAACATTATACAACATTTATTAAAAATTGACATGTATTGGAATAAAAGAAAATGAGAAACATGAAGATGCTAAAATAAATCCAAAAAACGAAAATAACTGATAAAAATCTAAACAGAAAGCATATAGAAAAAAAAGAGAAAAAAAGAGAACGGTCTGAAATCAGTCCATAATAACGTACCAAAACCGCTTCCAAATGGTACAACATAGTCCTGGCCCGTTTGCCTCTCGCGAGAGGTAAGGCGGAGCTAGATATCCCAGTGAGCGAGACATAGCACTCGCCGTTTTTCGCTGCTGCTTCTATGTACCACACTCGTAGTCACGTAGTGACGCCTACATGCACGTCACCCATGTCTAGCTCCTGTTGGGATAGGCCACAAGCTTCAAACCACTCGGTCGGCTAGTTCTGGGAAAAAAAATGCTCAATCAGCTCTGTTCTTCCAAATACTTGTAGCGACCCGACCTCAAACGGTCAACTCTCTGTGTTTCAGTGTCATCTCTAGATCGGTAATGCGGACACACACAGTACTCGAGGATTTATAACAGAGTAGCAATCACACACTTATTACATCGAAATGTCTCCAAAGAAAACTTATTATAATAAATATAGCTTAAGACCATCTAATACGATAACAGCCGAAGGCTTGAAAGATAAGGTGAGTCCATCAACTCCAACGGCATAGCTGAGCTGCACGGCAACGACCTAACGAACCTTACTCCTCGTTTGAAAGTCTGCAACATAATACGTTGCAGCCCGAAAACGGGTCAGCACATGGAATATGCTGACAAAGTAACACAGTAGAGCAAAAACAGAATAATGCTATCATTACATGCATATTTGGCTGGTGGAAAGCTCTATGGTTACAGTTTTGCGAAAAGCCATTTTTCCCCTACAACAAAGGAATAAATTTTAATTTAACTATCCTGGTAATTGAAACATCATTGAGAAGGTTCCCCCAACTCAATCCCAATTAAAGTAATTATCAACCCAACAATATTAAGTTAAAAGTGATGAGATACTTAAGATACTCCAAGTACTAGATACTCAAGAAGTCAATAACCGGAGACACGGCTAACCATGATTAGTTTGTACACTCTGCAGAGCTTTGCACACTTTTCCCCACAAGACTCGATCGCCTCAGTTGAATTTCTCGCACAACATGGTGTTTTAGAAACGGATGACTGAGACACAGTCTTTCAGAAACATTAACTCTCTACTCCGGCAGACGATACCAAACCTACAACACACTACCTACTGATCCACCTTTTCAAGAGCTTCACGTAACTTACTCAACTATGCTAGAGCCCATAATAGCTTGTGGCTGCACACGGAAGTTTATAGCATGAATCATCTTAGTTCCCTTTGAGCCTGGGTGACGGTCCATAGGAAAATCACACGGAACCCCGGGATTTCCAAAAAATACAGGCAACACTGGGTACTCCAGGTGACTCAGTCCACCCAGATGTGTATTTAAGTTGCCACCTTAAGTTGAACTATTAATTAACAATCTCACATCTGTCAGGGATTTCACTCACCCCAACCACGTCTACGAGCATAACATAGCAGTACAAGCAATTCGTATAAGTAACTCCCAAGGTTTGAATGTAACAAGGCAATAGGTTCTACCTCATCAACTACTTCCCAACCCACATGTTAAAGACATCCTAACCATGCAATGTTTGAGGACTAGAACTAATGCATAAAAACTGGATGATAAAGGGGTATGATCAAAGTGTTACTTGCCTTGCTGACGATCCGCGAAACCTAGGGACTCCAAATAACACGCTTCGCACTCCGGGAATTCTATCGCAAACAAACAATAGCATACATAAGAAATCAAGCAAAGAAGCACGGGTGAAACTCAAATAAGAAGATCTACCAGAAAGTTCAACTTAAGAACTCTGGTTAGGAAAAAAAATCAAATCAAACGGAGCAAAGAAACTCAAACGGCGAAAGAAACAAGATCCGTTTACTAATCTGGACCTAGGTCAAATTTTACAGTACCAAAATCTTGTTTAAGTTGGTTAAACAGAAAGAAGGTCTCGAGACGAAGATCTAGGCGCTTGAATCGCCTGATTCTGACAAACGAGCGAAAAGATAAACTAGAACGAAAATTGGATCAGAAATCGCGATCAAAAATAACCACGGAAAAATGCGATAAAAGAAAGCTGACGAACAGGCTAACGAACGAGCGTTCGTTGTCTGTAACTAACGAGCGAAAACCGTTCGTTAAAACGAACGTACAGGCGAACGTCGGCTAAAAAGAAAAACAGGAAAAACCGGTGAACTAATCCAAAAAAATGAACTAGGGTTTTTCTAAAAAAACGAATCGGTTTTCTTAAAAAAAACCAGCGGCAACGGCTACCTCGTCGGTACGGCGAGACGCGGCGGCGACGGCGGGGTGAGGCGGCGCGGCGCGGCGAGGCGGCGGTGGTGGGTGGTGGTGGCGGTGGGGGGGGGTGGGTATTTAAGGATGGGGGTGGCGGCTTGGAGGAGGGGCAAAGGCGGCGGGGAGGGGAGTCCGGCTCGGACTCCTCCGAGTCGGCGGCGGCGCGGCACGGCCAGTCTCCAGGAGGGAGACGGTGCGCGGGAGGGAGCGGGCCGGCGGCTGGGCTTCGGCCCAGTTAGCCTCTGCGCATTTTTAAATATATTTTGCCGAAACTAAAAAAAATCCTAGAAATAAAATTAATATCTAAGAATACCAAAACAAATTTTCGCCGTCTAAATGAAATATTTAGAACAAGATGAACATTTTCTTGGCCCTAAAATGCAACTTTGAAAAACGTGCAATTTTTCTAATGCAAATAAAATTGCAATAAAATCCAAATAAAAACAAATATTTGATTTTAATATTTTTCCTCCAATATTTCATTTATTTTGGAGAAGTCATATTATCTCCTCTCATATATTTTAATATGAAATATTTTTGGAGAGAAAAATAATTAAAACCAAAATTCTCGTTTCAGAATTTTATAAACTCAAATTTGAAAATCGGTGAAATCCCCAACTCTCTCCGAGGGTCCTTGAGTTGCTTAGGATTTCGAGGATCGCGAGACGAAATGCAACAAAATATGATATGCAAGAATGATCTATGTATAACATTCCAAAATGAAAATTTGGGATGTTACAAATCTACCCCCCCCCCCCTAAGATGAATCTCGCCCTCGAGATTCGGGTTAGCTAGAAAATAGGTGTGGGTGGTCTTTGCGGAGATCATCCTCTCGTTCCCAGGTGGCTTCATCCTCGGTATGATGGCTCCACTGAACATTGCAAAACTTGATAACCTTGCTGCGAGTGACTCGACTGGCAAACTCTAAAATCTTGACTGGCTTCTTCTCATAAGTCAAATTATTGTCCAACTGAATCGCCTCCAAGGGTACGGTATCTCTTAGCGGTATATCGGCCATCTCAGCATGGCACTTCTTCAACTGGGAAATGTGAAACACATCATGAACTCCTGACAGTCCTTCAGGTAACTCCAACTTGTAGGCAACTTCTCCCATCCGTTCCAAAACACGATACGGTCCTACAAATCTCGGGGCTAACTTTCCCTTAACTCCAAAACATTTCACTCATCGCAAAGGTGATACTCGCAGATATGCTCTATCTCCAATTTCATAGGTCACCTCCTTGCGTTTCGAATCTGTACTCTTCTGTCTGGACTGAGCTATCTTTAGTCTATCTCGAATCAATTTAACTTTCTCCTCAGACTCTTTGATCAAGTCTGGTCCAAACAACTGTTGGTCTCCAACTTCATCCCACATCAACGGTGTTCTGCACCTTCGTCCATACAGGGCTTCAAACGGTGCCATCTTCAAACTGGCTTGGTAACTATTATTGTATGAGAACTCTGCGTAAGGCAAATTGTCATCCCAACTAGATCCATAATCTAGCGCATAGGCTCTCAACATATCCTCCAGAATCTGGTTGACTCTCTCGGTCTGCCCATCGGTCTGCGGGTGGAATGTTGTACCGAACTCCAACCTTATTGCCAAAGTCTGGTGCAGCTGATGCCAAAACTTTAAGGTAAACTGTGTTCCTCTATCCGATACGATGGTCCTTGAAACTCTATGCAGACATACGATCCTGGTCATATATATCTTGGCCAACTTTGCACTGGTATAAGTTGTTTTCACTGGGATAAAGTGTGCCACTTTGGTCAAGCGGTCAACTACTACCCATATAGAATCATAACCTGATTTGGTCCTGGGTAATCCGGTGATAAAATCCATGCCAAGTTTATCCCACTTCCATTCGGGTATCGACATAGGCTGTAGCAATCCTACTGGCTTTTGGTGCTCTGCCTTCACTCTCTGACATACATCACATACGGCTACATACTCGGCGATATCCTTCTTCATCCCTGTCCACCAGAAATGTCCCTTCAAATCCAAATACATCTTGGTGTTTCCGGGGTGTATCGAGTATGGTGAGTCATGAGCCTCCTGAAGTATTAATTTCCTGATCTCTGTGTTATTGGGCACATAAACACGGTCCTCAAACCATAAGGTGTCGTGCTCATCCTCACGAAAACCTTTGGCCTTTCCTTCGCTCATTCTCTCTTTTATCTTGGCAATATCTTTGTCATCCTTCTGAGCTTCTCGAATCTTTCCCAACAATGTAGATTGAACCTCCATTGTTGCAACGAAACCTGTAGGAACAATCTCCAATCGAAGTTCCCGGAGATCCTCTGCTAACTCCTTCGGCAATCCCGTGGTCTCTAGGGTATTAGCATAACTTTTCCGGCTTAAAGCGTCTGCTACGACATTGGCCTTTCCTAGATGATGGTGCAGCTTCATGTCATAATCCTTTATAAGCTCCAACCATATTCTCTGCCTAAGGTTCAGTTTCTTTTGTGTGAAAATGTACTTCATACTCTTATGATCCGTGTACACATCACAATGGTTTCCAATAAGGTAATGTCTCCACGTCTTCAACGCATGCACTACGGCTGCTAGCTCCAAATCATGCGTGGCATAATTTAACTCGTGTGGTTATAATTGTCGTGAGGCATACGAAACAACTCTTCCGTCCTGCATAAGCACACTTCCAAGTCCTAGACGAGAGGCGTCGCAATACACTTGGAAATCCTTACGTATATTTGGCAGTGTAAGCACTGGGGTTGTAGTCAAACATTTCTTCATCTCCTGGAAACTTGCCTCACAATCTTCCGTCCATTTAAACTTGGTATCCTTCTTTAACAATTCTGTCATTGGCTTCACGATCTTGGAAAAATTCTCAATGAATCTCCGATAGTATCCTGCGAGTTTAAGAAAACTGCGGATCTCGCTAACTGAAGTAGGTGCCAACCATTCAGTGACTGACTGAACCTTGGTGGGATCTACTGCTATACCTTCTCCTGATATAAAATGTCCAAGGAATCCGACTTCCTTCAACCAAAACTCGCATTTGCTGAACTTGGCATACAACTAATGTTCCCTGGGTTTCTCGAGAACTAAACGCAAATGCTCCTTGTGCTCCTCTTCATTCTTCGAATATACCATTATATCATCAATGAACACCACAACAAACTTATCTAAATATTCCATGAATACTTTGTTCATCATGCTCATGAAATAGGTAGGGGCGTTAGTCAGTCCAAACGACATGACCGTATATTCGCATAACCCGTACCGTGTGGTGAATGTTGTCTTTGGTATATCTTTCTCTCGCATCTTCAGCTGGTGATATCCTGATCGCAGATCGATCTTCGAAAACACCTTAGCTCCTTGCAGCTGGGCAAACATATCATTGATCATCGGCAATGGGTACTTGTTCTTAATCGTTACTTCATTCAATGCCCGATAGTCAACAACCATTCTTAGGGACTTATCCTTCTTCTCAACCAAAAGCACTGGGGCTCCCCATGGTGATGAACTCCGCCGAATGTAACCTTTCTCCAATAACTGCTTGATCTGTTTCTTAATCTCCTCCAGATCATTCGCGGGCATCCGATAGGGTCTCTTGGATATTGGCCCTGTGCCTGGCAATAGCTCTATCAAAAACTCGATATCTCGATCCGGTGGCATGCCTGGTAACTTCTCTGGGAAAACATCCGGGTAATCCTTTACTACAGGCACTTCCTCCTGAACAACTCCCGTGAGGGTAATTACTTGGCTACTTCTAGACGCATGCCTAGATATATACTTGATATTTTTCCCTCCGGGGTGGTGAGACAAATTGACTTACTAACACAGTCAATGCTTCCTCCGTACTTTGACATCCAGTCCATTCCTAATATCACATCCAATCCTTGTGACTCCAAGATAATTAGGTCAGACGGAAAAACATGGTTGCCAATGGTTAAGGGTATCTGGTCGCACCATCGACTAGCCATATACTCTGCTCCAGGTGAACTTACTAACAGAGGGGTCCTAAGGGTTTGGGTAGGTAGTTTAAACTTAGCCACGAATTCCCTTGATATGTATGAATGCGATGCACTAGTATCAAAAAGAACAAGAGCGGTAAATGACTTAACCAAAAACTTACCTATAACCGTGTCTAGCTGCTCTTCAACCTCCTCCACGTTAATGTGGTTCACTTGTCCTTTGTTGAATGGATTGGGCTTCTTCCCAGCGCTCCCATTTCCGTTTCCATCCTTCCCTTCAGGGCACTCTGTGGCATAGTGTCCAGTCTTCCCGCACTTGAAACAAGTAACGTGTCTTAGGCCTCTATTGGTGGGTGTGGCTGGATTGGGGCGGTTCTGATTGTTGCTTGCTCCATTCCCATTCCGATTCCTTGGGCCATTATGGCTATGGTTACTGTTGGAAATATGCCCTAGAGGCAATAATAAATTGGTTATTATTATATTTCCTTGTTCATGATAATCGTTTATTATCCATGCTAGAATTGTATTGATAGGAAACTCAGATACATGTGTGGATACATAGACAACACCATGTCCCTAGTAAGCCTCTAGTTGACTAGCTCATTGATCAATAGATGGTTACGGTTTCCTGACCATGGACATTGGATGTCATTGATAACGGGATCACATCATTAGGAGAATGATGTGATGGACAAAGACCCAATCCTAAGCCTAGCACAAGATCATGTAGTTCGTATGCTAAAGCTTTTCTAATGTCAAGTATCATTTCCTTAGACCATGAGATTGTGCAACTCCCGGATACCGTAGGAGTGCTTTGGGTGTGCCAAACGTCACAACGTAACTGGGTGACTATAAAGGTGCATTACGGGTATCTCCGAAAGTGTCTGTTGGGTTGGCACAAATCGAGACTGGGATTTGTCACTCCGTGTGACGGAGAGGTATCTCTGGGCCCACTCGGTAGGACATCATCATAATGTGCACAATGTGATCAAGGAGTTGATCACGGGATGATGTGTTACGGAACGAGTAAAGAGACTTGCCGGTAACGAGATTGAACAAGGTATCGGGATACCGACGATCGAATCTCGGGCAAGTATTGTACCGCTAGACAAAGGGAATTGTATACGGGATTGATTAAGTCCTTGACATCGTGGTTCATCCGATGAGATCATCGTGGAACATGTGGGAGACAACATGGGTATCCAGATCCCGCTGTTGGTTATTGACCGGAGAGCGATCTCGGTCATGTCTACATGTCTCCCGAACCCGTAGGGTCTACACACTTAAGGTTCGGTGATGCTAGGGTTGTAGGGATATGTATATGCAGTAACCCGAATCTTGTTAGGAGTCCCGGATGAGATCCCGGACGTCACGAGGAGTTCCGGAATGGTCCGGAGGTAAAGAATTATATATAGGAAGTGCTATTTCAGGCATCGGGACAAGTTTCGGGGTCACCGGTATTGTACCGGGACCACCGGAAGGGTCCCAGGGGTCCACCGGGTGGGGCCACCTGCCTCGGGGGGCCACATGGGCTGTAGGGGGTGCGCCTTGGCCTATATGGGCCAAGGGCACCAGCCCCAAGAGGCCCATGCGCCTAGGGTTCAAGGAAGGGAAGAGTCCCAAAGGGGGAAGGCACCTCCTAGGTGCCTTGGGGAGGAGGGATTCCTCCCTTGGCCGCACCCCCTAGGAGATTGGATCTCCTAGGGCCGGCGCCCCCCCTTGGACTCCCTATATATAGTGGGGGAAGGAGGGCCTCTCAACCTATGCCTTTGGTGCCTCCCTCTCCCTCTCCAACACATCCTCCTCCTCCATAGTGCTTGGCGAAGCCCTGCCGGAGTACTGCAGCTCCACCACCACCACGCCGTCGTGCTGCTGTTGGAGCCATCTCCATCAACCTCTCCTCCCCCCTTGCTGGATCAAGAAGGAGGAGTTTAGTAACATTTAGCAACTGAACCAATCTTGATATCAACATTGGAAACACTTCCAACACATATCGTCAGCTCACCTTTAGCTAGTCTCCGTTTATTCTGTAGCTTTTATTTCGAGTTTACTAACATTTAGCAACTGAACCGGTATCTAATACCATGGTGCTACTTGGAGTACTAGTAAAGTACACATTAACACAATGTATATCCAATATACTCCTATCGACCTTGCCAGCCTTCTCATCTATCAAGTATCTAGGGTAATTCCGCTCCGGTGGCTATTCCCCTTATTACAGAAGCACTTAGTCTCGGGTTTGGGTTCAACCTTGGGTTTCTTCACTAGAGCAGCAGTTGAATTGCCGTTTCATGAAGTATCCCTTCGTGCCCTTGCCCTTCTTGAAACTAGTGGTTTCACCAACCATCAACAATTGATGCTCCTTCTTGATTTCTACTTTTGTGGTGTCAAACATCACGAATATCTCAAAGATCATCATATATGTCCTCGATATGTTATAGTTCATCACGAAGCTCTAGCAGCTTGGTGGTAATGACTTCGGAGAACTATCACTATTTCATCTGGAAGATCAACTCCCACTTGATTCAAGCGATTGTTGTACTCAGACAATCTGAGCACAAGTTCAACAATTGAGCTTTTCTCCCTTAGTTTGCAGGCTAAGAAAATCGTCGGAGGTCTTATACCTCTTGACGTGGGCATGAGCCTGAAATCCCAATTTCAGCCCTCGAAACATCTCATATTTTTCGCGACGTTTCAAAACGTCTTCGGTGCCTCAACTCTAAGCCGTTTAACTGAACTATCACGTAGTTATCAAAATGTGTATGTCAGATGTTCGCAACATCCATAGACAACGTTCAAGGTTCAGCACACTGAGCGGTGCATTAAGGACATAAGCCTTCTATGAAGCAATGAGGACAAACCTCAGTTTACGGACCTAGTCCGCATAATTACTACTATCAACTTTCAACTAAATTTTCTCTAGGAACATATCTAAACAGTAGAACTGAAGCGTGAGCTACGACATAATTTGCGAAGACCTTTTGACTATGTTCAGGATAATTAAGTTCATCTTATGAACTCCCACTCAGATAGACATCCCTCTAGTCATCTAAGTGATTACATGATCCGAGTCAACTAGGCCGTGTCCGATCATCACGTGAGACGGACTAGTCATCATCGGTGAACATCTTCATGTTGATCGTATCTACCATACGACTCATGCTCGACCTTTCGGTCTCTTGTGTTCCGAGGCCATGTCTGTACATGCTAGGCTCGTCAAGTCAACCTAAGTGTTTCGCGTGTGTAAATCTGTCTTACACCCGTTGTATGTGAACGTTAGAATCTAACACCCGATCATCAAGTGTTTCCAATGTTGACCGGAGAGCGATCTCGGTCATGTCTACATGTCTCCCGAACCCGTAGGGTCTACACACTTAAGGTTCGGTGATGCTAGGGTTGTAGGGATATGTATATGCAGTAACCCGAATGTTGTTCGGAGTCCCGGATGAGATCCCGGACGTCACGAGGAGTTCCGGAATGGTCCGGAGGTAAAGAATTATATATAGGAAGTGCTATTTCGGGCATCGGGACAAGTTTTGGGGTCACCGGTATTGTAGCGGGACCACCGGAAGGGTCCCGGGGGTCCACCGGGTGGGGCCACCTGCCCGGGGGGGCACATGGGCTGTAGGGGGTGTGCCTTGGCCTATATGGGCCAAGGGCACCAGCCCCAAGAGGCCCATGCGCCTAGGGTTCAAGGAAGGGAAGAGTCCCAAAGGGGGAAGGCACGTCCTAGGTGCCTTGGGGAGGAGGGATTCCTCCCTTGGCCGCACCCCCCTAGGAGATTGGATTTCCTAGGGCCGGCGCCCCCCCTTGGACTCCCTATATATAGTGGGGGAAGGAGGGCCTCTCAACCTACGCCTTTGGTGCCTCCCTCTCCCTCTCCAACACATCCTCCTCCTCCATAGTGCTTGGCGAAGCCCTGCCAGAGTACTGCAGCTTCACCACCACCACGCCGTCGTGCTGCTGTTGGAGCCATCTCCATCAACCTCTCCTCCCCCCTTGCTGGATCAAGAAGGAGGAGACATCACTGCTCCGTACGTGTGTTGAACGCGGAGGTGCCGTCCGTTCGGCCCTAGGATCATCGGTGATTTGGATCACGACGAGTACGACTCCATCAACCCCGTTCTCTTGAACGCTTTCGCGCGCGATCTACAAGGGTATGTAGATCCACTCCTCCCTCGTTGCTAGATGACTCCATAGATAGATCTTGGTGACACGTAGGAAAATTTTGAATTTTTGCTACGTTCCCCAATAGTTACTTCCTCCATTATGGGTGTGGCCTCCATGGTTATGAACAAGTCCTCCCGAGTTCGGGGTTAGGCGAGGCTTCTGCTGGGCTCCTGAGTTATACCTCCCTTGTCCATACTTCCTCTTACGGCTCTCAATCTGCTGTTGCTTCCCTTCAATCATAAGAGCCTTATCTACCAACTCCTGGTAGTTGTTGAATGTTGCCACCATCAACTGCATGCTCATCTCATCATTGAGCACTTCTGACGGGGATATACCCCGCGGTATGACCCGGCCGGAAGTATGACCCGGCCGGACTTGGCGCTTCACCGATGACCCGCCGGAGGACTGGGAACTCACGGGTCTAGCGGCTCACTGGTCAGACGACTGACGGATGACCCCGACGGCGGGTCACATAGAAGACTAGGCCCAAGGCCCAGTAGGCCGACTCATATTATGGTGGGCCGGCTTAAGACAGAAGGCATGAGGAATATTTCCTTTACAAGGAAGCAAGACCCGTACTTGTATCTGACTTGTAATAGAGAATAAGTTAGTTCTAATCCTAATAGGACTCTACATGTAAGCCACCCCTTCAACTTATATAAGAAGGGGCAGGGCTCCCCAAAGAGGGACAAGCAACAAGAAACAATATCTAGGGCTAGACACAAAGAGGAGAGCCGGCTTACGGCGACTCCCTCATGATGATAATGAGACCTAGCCACAAACAACATGTAGGGTTGTTACCGGATGATGTTTCCCGGGGCCCAAAGTTGTCTAAATCCTTGTCTTATGTTGCGTCTCTCGATTCCGCCCAACCCCTCTCAAGCTACCACATAGATGCGTTGGTCTTGCGACTAAGTCCTCACACTAAGGACAGCTGCCGTGACAATTCCACGACAGTTGACGCCCACCGTGGGACCTACGCACGGTGGTGATGAGTTCTTGGAGGGATCTCTCCTAGAGATCGAGAAGTTCGCGATTTGCCAGGTAGAGAAGAACCGGTGCAGAAGGATCTAAATCAATTATGAGTTTATCAGTGAAGATTGAAAAAGTTTTGGCAGCTGTATAAACCAGACGAGAGTCAAAAGGTAAATTCAACGTCGACCGACCAATCGCGTCTACCCAACAAGATCTGAAACCCTAGAAAGAGGGTCACGTCTAGGAGCGCAGCCGCCGTTCTGCGATCTGTCACAAATATCGCCAAGACCGACAGAAGTTCAAGGAGATCGAAACCGTTTACTTCACGGGTGCTCGCCTAATTACGCGGTCGGATCAAACCCTTGAAAGTAGCAGCCGATCGTCCACACGAAGGCCGACGAGCCTCCGTAGTCCTTGTTTTCCTCCCATCGACCAAGTTAGGCACCCGTGCATGCAAGGGGTCAGGCCAGCTTCCGTATCCTCACGTGAAACCTGCAATAATGGGAAGAGCCAACAAGTAGCAATGGTGCTATTCCAATTAGTACTCTGCCACGTGATGGCCAAGTTGATCTACAACTCTAAATTTTTTATTGGGCCAAAATTGCTATGTGGGGAAGCAAACCAGTGTCTGTAGATGTCTCAAGAAAGAAAAGACAGCAAGAATTTCATTAGGCACACAGATTGAGGAAGTAACCAAGCGGCCGGAGTAATTCTTCCGTAGATGTCTGTGCAAGCCGCTGGTAAAAAGTGATCTATCGTTATCGACATTTTAATGCCATGGGGACATAGGTTCTGCAAATCAACTGCGACCCAGAGAAGGAAAACTCACCGAGCCGGATGCTGTTTCGCAGGGTCTGTTTCAACTGCCTGACACGACCCGGCCCTCCGCTGTTGCGTCACGAGTCGTCACCAAGTCCGAGATATTGGTAAACCGCCGCGCGCTTAAACCGCTATCTTCGCTGTGGCCGCTATGACATTACGCGGAGCCACCCCCAACTGGCGTTTGTTCATGGTCACCGCACGTCCGTTGCGAGCCGCCGCTGCTGTCTCAAACGCGCTGTCGCTGCAGTTTTTGAGCCACCCCATGGTGATGCCTCAGTTTCATTACTGTGTTAAATCGCCGGGGCCGTGTTGAGCCGCCTCTGTCATATTGAGTCGCCTCTGTTGCGTTGAACGGATAAATCGTCATCTGAACAATCAGGTGATATTTATCCGTTTAAATTTATTAGCATATATTGGTTTTTGTCAAAGAACAATTATTCTGATTTGCGTTGTTTCCACATCATGTGCGGCCCTGACCCTGCCGTTTGCCTCCCGGCCGTTTTCGTTGCCTCTGCGAGTCACAGTCGCCATCCTTGACAGTCACCGCGAGCCACCTTTGCCTAGGCCTGGAACATATAGTTAATATGGGAGAAGGTCACTTCAGCAATGGTTATGAGAAACGTTGGTTGTTGCACACAGAGCTTGTACGGACACATACCGGAGAAAACATCAAGTATTTACATGGAAGATCAAATTGAAAAGTCAACCATATTATCAGGACATGTCTATTGGCAGTACTTGATGGTATGGTCACGTGTATAGCTATTATTAGAGAAGGGTAGCTGCTGGAGATGTTCAGATGAGCTGCTATCAACATCCGAAAAATACAAGGTGTTGTTTGCCCTATTTATTTTTAAGCATATATTAATTCATTCAAGTAAAGCTACTTTGCCCTGTTGTATTTTATATGCAGGAAAATTATCCATCACAAAGTGGTATTATACCACGGAGATGGAGACACACCAAACATTATTTGGCACAGGTGGTTGTCCTTACTCAACGGATTTCCGCACTGGATTACAACGCCGTGGCCGTCTCTCGCGACCGCGCCGGCTTACAACGCCGTGGCCGTCTCTCGTGTCCGCGCCGGCTTACAACGAGGAGGACAACTTGTTTGTCCGCATCGGCTTACAACGCCGCGGCCGGCTCGTCTACCTGCTCCCGTGGCCGACTCACTCGTGGTTAAATTCAACTTCACCATAGAGATCATCAACTCCATGGCAGATAATTTCCGGCCTAACATATCAGGTGAAATCCATCCAGTGTATTTTTATATTACATATTGCTTTCTTTAAGAGCGATTACTCTGTCTTGCGTGATTCTCCAATGCAGGACAAGTTATATCACTGAGCTGTTGAAGGACTCATACCGGTTTATATAATGGTCAAATATGGAGAGTCTCAAGCCAACAACTCAAGTAGTCTTAAGACTCGGGGGCTACAATGACATGACTCAGGAACTCCGGGTCATTGGAGGGAATGATAACCCGGTTCCGGAGGACACCTCCATATTGATGAGAATTTAAAGGCCGTCAGAAAATTGTCGGTTCAAAATAAAGATTCCGGTTTAAAATCCGGTTCAAGAGACATCTCTCTCCCGCAAAGCTTTGAAGCTCTCAAATCCGGTTCAAACATCCGGCCCAAGGTAAATTTATCTCTTACAAAGCTTTTAAGCTCTGAAGTCTAGTTCAAACATCCGGCTCAAGGACAATCTGTCTCACACAAAGTTTTGAAGCTTTCAAATCCGGTTTAAAGTTCCGGTTCAAAAAGAATTAATCTCTCGCAAGATTCGAGTTCTCAGAAAAATTAAAAAGGTTGCCAAAGAGAACTTGCTGCCATGATGCGCGGTTCAAACATGGGTATCCTGCTTTATGGCTTATCTTATTATGGTCACTGGGGGCTTCCTGCTCATCGAGCATAGCTGTCGGTACCCTCTTGATTGGCGTGATGCCAAAATTTATATGGTCACTTGGGGGCTTCCTGTTCAAACATAGGTCGTATTCGAACCAAAGAGAACATAGCTTCCGTAACTCTTTTGATCGGCGCAAAGTCAAACTCACTAGGGGGCTTCTTGATCGTATCCGAATCATAGATTAACCCCTTTTGGGTCCGACTTGGATCGTATTCGAATCAGGGTCGTTAAAAACCTCTCAAGGTCATTTGGGGGCTTCCTGTTCAAACATAGGTCGTATTCAAACCAAAGAGAACATAGTTGTCGGTACCCTCTTGATCGGCGCAACGCCAAAGCCGCTGGGGGCTATATGATCGTATTCGAATCTTAGCTCAACCCCTTTGGAACGGTTTTCTGATCGTATACGAATCAGAAGCCTTAAATTTTTAAGTCTTTTTTGCGAACAATTTTGGGTTTTGACTTGAGACCTTTTTTGGATTATATCTCAAATGTATATAAGTGTTTTATCCTTAACTCGGCTTAACTTTTGACTATAAGTCGCCAGCTTATGACAATCATCATCTATGTGGAAGCATTGGCTTCTAAGGATTGGGTTATCACCCTTACTGCACAGGCCATGTAAACCGCCAAGGGTTCTTGTGATCTACTTGTGTGTAGGGTAAGACTACATTTGGGTGGTTACCCGCCCTGGCTCTTGACGTTAATTCGCCAGGGCATATGTTGTTTAAACTTTGTGCAGGATTTGCAGAACTATGACTTATGTAAATGCTTAAGTCCAAGCTCATCGTTAAAATTGATGCATCAAAATGATTATCCGTTCTGGATTTTCTCAAAGGCTATAAGCCGCCGGGTTACAAAAATTCCGGCTTACAATGAATGCGCATTAAGTCGTCATCAGCCAAGAGCCGCCAGGTATTTAAACTCCGGATTTACTTGTCAACCAATGAGGTATTCAAATCTTTAATAGCCAAAACTGGTTGGATTTTCATGATGATATTGAATGATTGAGGTTTTCATACCGGATTATAATATTCAAATCTTGAATAGCCAACATGGCTGGATTTCTATTGTGATTATCAATAACCAGTGTTATGATTGAGATTTTCAAAGTCGCTTTAGCGCAACGGCTATTATTTTTATCAATGAATATGATTTATTCTAAAATGGAAGGAATAGTCCCGAGTCGCTGCAGGCTTACGACCCGACACTTGGGGGCTACATTATTCAGGTTGGGATTATATCAAATATGCAAGTCCCATGTCACTGCCAGCATGCACCATGGCACTTGGGGGCTAATGCAAAGTCATTTTTTGCTCAACTTATTGAAGACCCGACTCATCACATTCTAAATGAGTTGGCCCTTGGAGGCTACCAATTGCTCCTGTCAAAAATTCAAGGTACACAAGCATTAATCCATTATATTGAACGGTCCACTATTCAGTTGGTGGAGTAAAAAGCTCTTAACCTTGTGGACGTGGGTTCAAGCCCCATGGTGGAGACTATATTATACGATGTTATTACCAATTATATACAAAGTCCCAGCTCAGTATTATCTTACTAAGCCGGCCTTGGGGCTACACATTGCTGTTCAAATTTACATGATTATATCTACAAAGTCCCTGCTCATGATTGCATACTGACCCGGCCCTTGGGGGCTACACTGGTTGAAGTTTTCATGAGCATAAAGCAATTACAAGTACCAGGTTGGTGCAAGCATGACAATCCGGCACTTGGGGGCTACACGTGTGGAATATTCAGTTTATATGATTGAGATGAATAAACCGGATTTCTTCAAGGTTGCAAAATTTATTGGAGCAAGTCTTAAACCATCACTTTGTTCTGCTCAAGACTTGGGGGCTACAGTTAATATGGATATAAGGGAGAAAAATCTTCAAATTATCAGTTTTGAGCAAATCAGGAGGATCAATTACATAAACCGGTGTCAACAACAATTACGACCCGGCATCATCTGTTTTATAATCCGGCAGTTTTTGGTAATGATAAACCGGCAAGTTTTACATCTTCAAGCCGGCTGAATATCAGATGAGTATTTGAAGACCAAAATTATTTAACCCCGCGCCTTGGAAGCCGACTCAAGTGGATTATTCTTCACAATATTTTTCTGTGAGAAACCAGCATCAGCAAATTGAGTATGAAGCCAGCTTATTTGACCCGGATTTTCTAGATGAAGGAAATGAAAATTGGACTTAAGGATAATCAGGTCCTGTCTCAGGAGACTATTTAACCCGGAGCACAAGGAATTAAGGATGATCAGGTGCTAGCGTACAAGAATTTTTAACCCGGAACACAATCTGTCAAAGTTGTTCTTGTGTTTGTTTTACAGGATTAGTTTAGCATGGATAAATCCAAATTAAACTAGGGGCTAATGACGGGGATATACCCCGCGGTATGACCCGGCCAGAAGTATGACCCGGCCGGACTTGGCGCTTCACTGATGACCCGCCGGAGGACTGGCAACTCATGGGTCTGGCGGCTCACTGGTCAGACGACTCACGGATGACCCCGACGGCGGGTCACACAGAAGACTAGGCCCAAGGCCCAGTAGGCCGGCTCATATTATGGTGGGCCGGCTTAAGACAGAAGGCATGAGGAATATTTCCTTTACAAGGAAGCAAGACCCGTACTTGTATCTGACTTGTAATATAGAATAAGTTAGTTCTAATCCTAATAGGACTCTACATGTAAGCCGCCCCTTCAACTTATATAAGGAGGGGCAGGGCTCCCCAAAGAGAGACAAGCAACGAGAAACAATATCTAGGGCTAGACACAAAGAGGAGAGTCGGCTTACGGCGACTCCCTCATGATGATAATGAGACCTAGCCACAAACATCATGTTGGGTTGTTACCGGATGATGTTTCTTGGGGCTCGAAGCTGTCTAAATCCTTGTCTTATGTTGCGTCTCTCGATTCCGTCCAACCCCTCTCAAGCTACCACATAGATGCGTTGGCCTCGCGACTAAGTCCTCACACTAAGGACATCTGCCGTGACAATTCCATGACACCTTCCATAAACTTCTCCCGCTTTGCGACATCTATGGCCACATCATCAGGGGCATAGCAAGATAACTTGCTAAACCCATCCACGTACTGAGCCACAGTATGGTTCCCCTGGCGTAAGTTGCGAAACTCACGCTTCTTCATACTCATTGCTCCAGTTGAGACATGGGCTGTACGGAAAGCTTGCTGAAACTGGTCCCATGTCACCGTGGCTATAGGGTAGGTGACAGTGTAATTCTCCCACCATGAGGCTGCTAGTCCATCCAACTAATGTGCGGCAAAACACACCTTCTCAGCATCGGTACATCCTGCAGTTGTTAACTCCCTTCCAATCCTGCGGAGCCAATCATCTGCTACTATAGGCTCGGTGCTACTGGAAATCACCGGCGGCTGCAACCTCAGAAAACGGGCTAAGTTGTCAACTGGTGGTGGTGGTGGTGGAAACTGAGTGAGCTCCGGTGGGAAAGAAAATCCGGGGTCACGTCTCGGAGGCATCTGATGGGTTTAGAGGGGAGAGATTAGAATAGAATGAGGTCTAATGAGAAAGGACTACCCATATGCACATGAGACAAACACAATCATTTCACCCAATCAATCAAGCAAGGCATACAATCGGTCTAGAACTATCGCAAAAGTGCTTAGACTATTCTATTTACATGGTGGAATACTACTACTGATGCGGTGGTCTACTAAAAATATTCCTTGGTTGAAGACTCCATGATGTCTGCTCCATCTTCATCTTCAAAGTCATCATCGCCAAGGTCGGAGTCGGTGTCGTCGATGATGATGTAGTCCTCCAGGGAAATCTCCTTGGGTTCTTCATCTTATCCTCCTGGTGCGGGGTCTCCCAGGAATACTCCTAGCTTCCTTTCCAGATCGTCATTCTTCTCCACTAGTACGACGATTTCTTCCTCATAATCTTCACGTGTAGCCTTAAGTTCTTCTTCCAGTTCCGTGATCCTAGTCATTGCCTTCTTCAGATCTATCATGCCTGCGCACATCTAAATCTCCTGGCGTCGAATGTGCTGGTTTAGTTCCTGGATGAAAGTTGCAATTGATCTATCCTTCCTGGTGCTGATCATCTCCCATTGCTCATCTCGGCGCCCACAAATCTAATAGATAGTATCCTTAAGCTCCTTGTGATAAACTTCTCCAATGCGTCCCATGGTGATGTGAGCTACCATACTCTTTCCTAGACTCCAGGTTGGTGCATCAAAGGAAAACTCTATGGGTTTAGTGACTGGCGTGAAGGTCCTTCCTGGAACTTGAACTTGAATCATCCATCGCTCCTATTCTGGTAAAGTGGCATTGTAGGTCCCGGTGAAGCTTCGTATTCCTATGTTCAGGTACCTAGTAACTTCCTTTAAGTGTCATCCAAAAGGTGCTTCTTCATCCGGTTGTGCAAACTTGTTTCTTGCATCCGCCATCCTAAAGAGTAGAAAATGGAGAGGAGTCAGAAATGAGAAGAGAATAGTGATCTATGGTCTTAGCTTAGTGGTCGTGTCCTACACTCAGTGTGTGCTCTGATACCATCTTGTAGCGACCCGACCTCAAACGATCAAGTCTCTGTGTTTCAGTGTCATCCCTGGATCGGTAATGCTGACACACACATTACTCGAGGATTTATAATAGAGTAGCAATCACACACTTATTACATTGAAATGTCTCCAAAGAGAACTTAATACAATAAATATGGCTTAAGGCCATCTAATACGATAACAACGGAAGGCTTGGAAGATAAGGTGAGTCCATCAACTCCAACGGCATACCTGAGCTGCACGGCAACGACCTAACGAACCTTACTCCTCGTCTGAAAAGTCTGCAACATAATACGTTGCACCCCGAAAATGGGTCAGCACATGGAATATGCTGGCAAAGTAACACAGTAGAGCAAGAACAGAATAATGCTATCACTACATGCATATTTGGCTGGTGGAAAGCTCTATGGTTACAGTTTTGCGAAAAGACAATTTTTCCCTACAACAAAGGAATAGATTTTAATTTAACTATCATGGTAGTTGAAACATCATTGAGAAGGTTCCCCCAACTCAATCCCAATTAAAGTAATTATCAACCCAACAATATTAAGTTAAAAGTGATGAGATACTTAAGATACTCCAAGTACTAGATACTCAAGATGTCCATAACCGGGGACACGGCTAACCATGATTAGTTTGTACACTCTGCAGAGGTTTGCGCAATTTTCCCCACAAGACTCGATCGCCTCCGTTGAATTTCTCGCACTACATGGTGTTTGAGAAACGGATGACCGAGACACAGTCTTTCAGAAACATTAACTCTCTACTCCAGGCAGACCATACCAAACCTACAACCCTTATCTAATCTCGGAATCGTTAGAAGTACTATCTCCGAATCTATAAGCTTTGGCCTGCCTTCTTCCCTTATCTAATCTCTTAGGTAACAAGAAAGTGGTGTTAATTGTCACGCTAAGGAGCTAACCAGTGACATTTCTGTCTCAATTGAAGTCAACCTTACTATACTCGCTTGTAGGAGATCATCGCTCAGAAGGGCGTTCTTTCGCTAGAAAAACAAGAGTTTGAAGATCACCCAACCCACGAAAAGGTCAGAACTCTCGATCTAGCCCCACTTTCTATAGCAATTTTCGACATGTTGTTTCGAATGTCCTTGAAAAGGCCTACACACATACCCTGCCACTCGATGTGTAGTGGGTTTGTTCAGTAGAGATGGGTAGAGCGCACAAGTATTGGAAGGAAAGTTTCACCCTTACTAAAAGAGAAAAAGTCTGTATTGAGCTATGATCTGAATTCCTTTCTTATTAGTTTCCAAGTGCAAAATGTTCATTGCCTTGATGAGAGCCTTTAAGCCTTTTAGAAGCGAGCATTTCCACAACTTCTATTTTTCCTAAAGCTAATGAACCGAATGGAAGAGAAAAACTTGGAATAAATAATAAAGAAGGAACCAACAAGAAAATAAAGAATTGTTCCAACCTCGGCTCGGGGTCTGTCTAGAAATGGAAAATAGTTCTCTCTCTCATCTGGTCTCGCCACTGTGACAAGAAAAACAAGTGAATAATTGGAATAGAACGCAATCGTCAACCAAAATCAGGTAGGATGTATTATAAAAGAAAGCCTTGCCTCACTCGCAAGTGAGGACCTCACCCCTCGTTCCTCATTTATTGAGAATGGAAAAAGATAATGTTCATTGCTTCCTCAAAACAAGAGTTCCACGGGCGGCTGCTCCTGAACGAGCTGCTCATGCTCAAACTGATCAACATAAAGTGGAAAGTGTAGTAGAGATATTACTCGCAGTATGAGAAGGAAGAGAAGATCTAACCTCTCTACTTGACACCTCTGAACCAACTTCATTCCTAGCTAAAACAGGAAAGCTGAAAGTACTCAAGCTTCAAACTCCTTGCTAACAGCCCTATTGATAAAAGGAATAATGCTTCAAGGACTATATGACTAGCTCTTATACGAGTTCCTGGTAAACCACTACTTGCGTAAAGTACTCCGCTCACTCCCCTGCTCGTTCAAAGTATTCCACTCGCTAGGATCTTAGTAAATAAGCTTGCTCCTTACCTTTCCTTCCTAGCTTTGAGAGCAATACTACCTGTAATAACGCAATGAACTTATCCTACTTAGGGAACAAGATGGCATAAAGGGCAAAAGAGAAAGAGTTACACCCGTGAGAAAACCAGGTGGTGTTACTTTCTTGCTTCCACCTGAACCTGCTTGCAGGCCTTATAGAAAAGTCTTGTATAAGATAACTAGCTTGACAACAGGAATTCTCTAACTTACTTGTAGATAACGAACTTGCTGAAGGAGGTTAAGATAGTTTTCCATTAATGGGGAGAGAGAAAAAGAGTCCTCGCTTTCATAATCGGTAATCAGAGTCCAGGCTTCCTACACCCATATTTTACGACAACCTGTGAACCGACTAACTCAACAGCTGTCCTTAGAGAAACTGTCCTAACTTATCCAAGTAGTCCTAATAAATGGCCATGATGAAATACTCTTCCTTTCCCTGCGGCACTCGCTTGAAGGACTCGAAAGCTGACTAATGCTGATAGGAAGAAGTTTCAAAGTTCTCGTTAGTCCTTTCATTGAAGCTAGTGACATCATCTGACTCTATCAATTCATTTCTATCTTCTTTTTCTTTCATTTATCTCTTTCCTATCTATATAGTGTATTACCCCAAAAGATAGTGAGTTAATCAAGCATGTGGGAAGTAAGCAAGCAGGGTGAGGCGGCGGCTTGTAGAAAATCCTCAATATCTATATCAGAGTCAGCATCCGTTTTTGTTTGAGTTTCGCTGTTAGCTTACGTCCTTTTAGCTAGTTCGACGTGTTTTCATTAGTCCTTCAAGCAAGTGAGCCAGTTGCGGTAGGTCTTTTTAGCCTTTAAGTAGTAGTCCTGTTCGAAAGAAAGTTATCATAGTGAAGTGAGTTATTACAGTTTTTCGAGTTTCTTGAAGGCCAGGCAGTCAGCCAAGGAAGGAAGTTATGGTGTGGAAGTCTTGTAGTCTGTCCTCCCCTTGAAGCTCTCGAGTACACTAGGGGAGAGGTATCGAAAGTCAAAGTATAAATCAAAGTGAAAGTAAGAAGTATAAGTAGTAGGCTATCGATTAGGTTTTTCTACTTAATTAAGCTGCTTATGCAAAGTTTTAGAATTTGTTCACATATGCAACGTGATTGGGGGCATATTTGTTGCTTCCCAAGGTAGTTAGTTCACCACACAGGCATGTTAGTACTAAACTGCAGAAAACTATTAAGTCATCCAATTCATGCCGCATTGCAAGATTACTCTACCACTCTATAAATGGTATATAGATAAGTGTCTTCACTTCATCAAATGAAAATCAAAGAAATTGAGTACTAACACATATTGCTATGGATGCTGCAAAGAGGCTTTCGGCAGCAATTCCAGAAAAAAGGAATAGGTGTTTTAGCCAGGTCATCGAATCAGGGGGGATATGCCAAGAAGAAATCCATGGAAATCAGCATTCCAAGAACAATAAGTTGGCACTTTCTTTCATATATAAACTATTTATTGAGGGAAAAGATATGAAAAACTAGAGTGGAATCGATTGAATGCACTATCATTATGCTTTGGCCAACCCTCTTTTCCAAGTTCCTCTTGTTTATCCAATCTGTATTCCAATCAGAAATCCAAGGTAAGATCAAGCCAAAGGGGAATCTAGGTACTGTTGACCCAGGAAATCAAGTATCAAAGGACCCGGGCAATAGGTTTATGACTGAACTGAAACTAGAGCAGGGAATAGCAAGATGCCTATGTTTCCAATACAGAAATCCTTAACAGAACAGAGCACAGACAATAGGGCCAACTATTGATCTTACTTTCCCTCAATAAATAGTTTGGATTGGATAAACAATCCTACTTTCATTCCAATCATAAAACAAGGTAAAAGATCAAGGGAGAAAACCCTTCCAATAAAACTAGTAACCAAACCCTGACGAACTTGCATTTGTTGAGCGAAAAGAAGAGTTCAACAGGAAGAACGCATGAAGAGATTGAGATGTTTGGATCTTGGCTAAATTTATAAGCGAAGAATGCACGTGAAGTATTAAAGGTACATTCGACTATATCTCATTCTATAGAAACCATTTCTCAATCTATAGAAACCATTTGCTTTAGGTAGACGCGATGGTACTTCCACTATTTTGGCATCTTATGGAACCCAATTCGAGATATATAAACTAGATCCTTGTTATTAGAATGATGATCTCTGACCGAGTCATATATTAATGGAAATGGTTTTCTCCTCCGAAAGTCCAAGTTGAGTCCAAGTAGTGGCAAACTAGAATCCTTCTTTTCTTTTCCCTTCGTGGTTAGTTTCAGTTCAAATGACGAATTGAGACAGAAACCAATGGATTCCAGTGGCCGGGGGATCCTATGTCTATAGATAGATTCAAGTACCATTCTATACCCCTTCCCTAGCACCCTATAGACCTGTTTTGCTAAGTGGGTCCTACTTAGCTGGTCGGCCTAGGGGGGAAGCAATTCAAGAGACAAGTTCTACAAGTTCTCATGGCCGAGATCCCCGTATTGGTAACGGGGCTGGTGCTGACTCGTTCAGAGAACAGACCCCCGATGTTCTTGGGAAGAAAGAGAGAAGGACGACCCTATAAGGGAGATCCTGTGTTGGAAGATATTGGTGGGTGTCATCTCGTTCAATTCTGGGTCAAATGACAAGAGGGCCGTTCAAGCAGATTAGAAGTAGGCGTTGTTGAGAAAAGGTCAAAGTGCCACTATGGAGGTCGGAACAAGTGTCTACCTAACAAGTGAATTGTGATTGAAATGACGATGGCAACATGTTGAGCTCTACCCACTGAAATTGAATCCATCGATGCGGTAAAGGACAGAGTAGAAACAAATCCTCCATTTCCCTGCCTTGCGACCGAACAAAGAAGAAATGCTAGAGTGAGGAGACCTGTTGGTTGACCAACTGAAGGAAACGACGCCTCTCCTGCTTTGCTTACTTTTGGCCAGCATTCGTCTTCGGCTTACAGTAGCGTTTGCAGCTCTATTGGAAATCGAATTTCTATGTCCGTCCATAAAAAGCATCAACTTCTAGTGCCGCCATCCACCACAAGAGTAGGTAACCTGCTCGCTCTTTTCTCTATTGGGGGATCTAGGTATATCTTCCAACTCTCCTTCCTGCACACTGGCATACAAAGCAGCCTCATAAACTGCATTTTGTAACTGAACCTCCACAGTTTTCAAACCTAAGGGTGGATCAAAAGGCACCTGTATTCTCTAATCTAACTTGAATTCAGATCAATAATCAAGGGGCACAAGAAGAAGGCAAGAGCGTGGTTCCGGCTAAAACCAACTCTGCAAGGAAAGTAGAACTCAGCGGTGACTGATCCGCTCGAACCACACTACTTACTTAGGCTCACTTACGAGAGCTCCCCTGACTCTGATCTCTGATCTAGTAGATGCGAGAAATCAATCCAACTCCATCTGATATTATGATCTTTGCAGAGGACAAAGGTACTAGGGATATTTCCTCCATTTATATTCGTAAGAAAGAACTCCCACTATTCGTTTGTATCAGCCGGGTCTTGGTGAATCAAAAAAAGGCGTAGATAATGTGCATTGCTTTTGAGTTCGATTTGAACTAACTATTTTCCACGGTTCTCCAGGAACCTACCGTTTGTTTGGAGTATAGCCAAGTGGTAAGGCATCGGTTTTTTGTATCGACATGCAAAGGTTCGAATCCTTTTACTCCAGATTATGAAGACCCGATCGGATTTGTCAAGAACGAGCTAACAACTACAGGGGAAGCGGCTCAGTATCAACATACCACCTGCCCGTCTTATCAATGACAATCATCCATTTGGATGAGGCCATTCTAAGGGTTGTTTAGGATTGGTATCTGCTCTCTTCCCACGGAGTTCTTGTCCCCATGACTAGTATCAGCAGAGGCAAGACCTGTAAGCATCAAGCCAGCCAAGAAGTAGAAGTTGGTAAAGATGGCACAAACAAAAGAAGAAAGGAACTTGGTTGGTGATCTTACATACGGGAGGCCTTCTATAGAGTGAGGCAAATAGAGATTTTGCTATAGATACTGGGATCAGAAAATGGTAGTGGATGTGGACGCCAAACAGGTGGCACGAAATGCTCGTTCAATGGATGGAGTCATACCACCACCTCCTCCTGCAAACGAGCAAGTTCTAAGCTTTATCGATCTTCTCCGGCTCACGAAACTCTGGTCTAATGCCCGCCTTTAGAAAGGACATGTTTCTTCCTATTATTCATATCTGCTAGGGGTACGAAGGAGAAGGAGACCGGATGCGTTAATCTTGTTGGTAAGAGTTCTTGTCATTATTGATAGTGGCCCTAGAGAAAGAGCTTACGCTGATTGTTCTAACTTCATTCATATTTGATTCTGCAACTGAGACCTTTTCCACATTTGTGCCAGGAGGGCAAGCGGTCAAAGCAGAAAGGGTTCTCGCTTCTCCGTCTGGAAGGACACCAAATGGACCAAATCCTATCGATCTTTCCTTACGACTCAACTTCAAAAAAAGGCCGCAGAGGGCTAAAGGCAGTATCTTTAGTCTACCCAACTCCCTTGCTGCCTATTTCCTTTTATACGGTCATTCCATGGGGCCACAAGAACCATCAATTGCATTATCCCCGGTACCACACATCACTCCAATCAGAATAAGCGGGAATGCTGGTTGGAAAGACAGAGAAATAGAATAATGAGAATCATATGGTCTGCTTGGGAAGATAAACAAAGAAAGCTCTAAGGTTTCCCTTCCTGCATTCAGAGCTTATCAATTCGTCCCATGCTATATGGTGAAGCAAAGCTATCGATAACTCAAGCATATCTTTTATCCGGAAGGTAGTGGGCTTTCACCCGTACTCGCCCTTCCACTTCACACTTACTAAATTAGGCTAAGTGTATGCGCACATGAAAACAAACAGAAAACGAGTGAGCACTTTCTTTCTATAGACAACGGTCAAGTCTGCGATCCAAACAGTGATGAAAAGAATTCTCAAATCATTTGCGGATGGACATGAAAGAAGGAAGAACCAAATGGCACTGCTTCCTCAAAGCGAGCTTCGGGTACCCAATCAAGGGACTAATGAAACACCAGTACATGTCATACAGAAGCTCCACTCATCCCTCCGCCAGCCCAACCTAAGTTTCTATTGGACTAAGCTATTCTTCAATCCAGTGCCCTAATCCTTTCGAACTTGGGTCCAGAAAATAGTGCTATTGTACAACCTGGGGAAGTCAAAGCACATTCTAAGTGGGCCGCATGGGTCGGCCCTTTCACCTCATTATTTTCCGTTTCCACGCTCTAAAACCGGGTTCTTTCACTTCAATCTCTCTCATAATCAAGCTGAGATATGATGCCGTTTCATCCTAGAATGTTGAGAAATCCCTTGTTGGCTGGGACGGACCCTTAGTATAAGATAAGTCAACACAACAGGTTGTGTCAGTTTCTCAAAAGACATGGGCTCGCCTTTCGGGGTGACTAGCTGCATTCATTGGTTTGGTTTCTTCCACCAACTTCACAACCATCCTTCGTTGATGACAGGCAAGCTCAACCATAGTTTTCGTAGTTTGGTTCAATTCATTCAACATTTCCATTTCCAATTGGTAAGTTCTATTTTCTCTGACCCAAGGAAGAAGATCACAAGCGGGAGTCCCCTCTAGGAAGAGATGCTTTCCAAAGGTCGTACGCTACTGTTGAATGGCCAAATAGGGATTGAAACAGAGTAAATAACTAGAGTATCCCACCGTAGTGGTAGCTGCATTTATGCGACTGGGTCTGAGCCACGGGACAAGACCAAATTGGATTGGATTTGTCACATCCGCGGATGGAAGACCATAGATTTCTCACTTTCCCTACTCGGAGAGCACGTGTATGTAGTCCGCCTGTATCTACTTATTTATTCGGAGAGTGCCATTAATAGGATTCAAAAGTCATACAAGCTATGGCGGAGCCGTTTACCAATGCACCCAGTTCTCCTCATATTTGATTCTTTTTTTGGTATCATTGGTTCCACGTACGTCTTTTGGGCGAGCTTTCTTCATTGTCATCAAAACCAATGCTCAAATCAAAGCTTTCCGAGCAGTTGTTTATTTCTCACTTTAGCTGTTGTCGTTTTCCTCTTCCGAATTAAGCGAGTGAAAAACAAGGGGATCAGAAGAACAAACAATAAGAATGAGGGATTGAAGTCCGTTTCCTTCGTACCGTATTTCAACGGATCGGGTAGTTCTAGTCTTTTTTTGATTACTCCTTCCTTTTTCCCATCATTTGACATAACATAATTAAGAAACTGTTTGATGGTCAACGAAACGAGTAGAGAAGAAAAATGCCCTTATTCCAAAGGAAGTGAGTGCCAAAGCGAAAATAGAGTAAAGAACAAAAGAACAAAATGCAAGGGTTGCATCCGCTGTTTCAAGTCCGGACGGTTCCTCCGCTAGGTTATTGAGTTGGCTCCCCCGTTATTCTTCATCAGACAACGCACACTTAATGGAAAAACGAGGTATCTTCCTGAAATTCTTTCCAGATAAAAACCTAAAATGGAGGGGTTGGGACTTTAGCTCCAGGCTCAAACTCTATCTTGTGGTAGACTGCCCTCCTAGGGAGCGCTTGGGAAACTAACTTGTGGGGCATGACATCCCAAATTCATCATTTACATTAGGAATTTCCTGACAAAAAGTCTTATGTGTATGGGATCCGCTCTTCTGTTAGCATGAACACATGAATGAGATTCTTCTTATTCTTCCTAAATAGAACCCCCCACCCTCACCTTTCTTAGGACTATCAAGCCTTCTCGAATTAGGTCTATGGTAGAAGCTTTGAACGTAGACCCGGATACAAATCTTTCACTCATTGAAAAGTGAAAACATGTGACTATATCGTCCTGAAGAGGGATGCGGTGGGAAGAAGTGGCATTTAGAAGTGTTGCTGACTTTACATTTAGGTTTCGGCATAACAAAGCTTGCACTGTCTTTTCGCACTTAGGCGCACAACGTGTCATTGGTAATGATTCTACTACGGTGCTGCAAATTCGCAAGCTGATCCTAAGTAATTGTTGTTGTTCATTGGATTCCTCCGGAATTACTTCATTAGGATTGAAGAAATTGCTGCAATTCTTCCTGAATAGACTCGATTCTCCCGTTGAGAGTTTCTTTGAAAGTCTTACCTAAACTTTTCCGACTGAATATGAAAAAGCCTATAAAACAATGATCTACTATCATTTCTTCATTATATATTGAGATATTCTTCGGACTTGATGCACAAATAGATGGAATAGCAGCAAATAGCATATTTCTATCCTTCATATCCGTAGAAAGAAATCTCATCCCTAGGTAACTCCATCTTTTTCAGCTCTGCTCCCTCACTTTTGAAAGGAAAGGAGACTGATCTTGACGTCGGCGTTGGTTTTTCCCACGAAACGAATATTTTTTGGATTGAGATTTCACATAAGCATTGCACAATGATCCGCATTAGGCGGGGAGCAGCAATGATACCGCCGGCCAGGAATAAGTACTTATCCCTCTTATACTTAAGAAAAGAGAATAGAAGTGGTTCCTTTTCTTTCTATACGAAATTCGACGATTTCATTTGTGTTCATGTTGGCATAGGAGAACTACTAACTTCCGCCATCTGCATTAGTTACGTTAGCATAGGTAGGCGGTTCTCATGCCAAAGGGGAATATCTCGCTCAGCCAAGTGCACAACCTGAGTAAGTACACTTATCGAGGAGTGATAGGGCAACAGAGTTTGAGGCAAAAAAAGATTTGGGTGGCTATGGGTGATATGGGGAATCTAACAATTAATTGACAATGATTTCACCGTGATGTGCATTGGTAGCTTCAAGACGAAGGCATTTTCCATATGTAAGCCACAATTTCAGTATCTTATTCTTCTGAACCAGGAAAAGCGTTCTGGTAAGGAGGATGAAAGAAGAGTACGAAAAAGGAAGTCAAAAGTAGTAGTCTTTAACAAGGCTTTCCTTCATCAGCGTAAATATCTAAAGTAGAGGCTTTGGTATAAACATAAATACCATAATAGAGGGATCAATCATCACATTCTGCTTTGTTAAGAAAGAAGGATGACCTAGATAGATAAAGGTGGAATGGACTAGTGCAATCCCATCCATGGAAATATTTTATTTAATGTAGAAATATGTATGATGTGCTGCTAGGAAATCCGCCATTGCTTGCCCTCTAATGGCCTTCTGTGGCGCATACACAATGTCGAACTCAGTAAGGATGATGGCCCCATCTTGCCAATCTTCCTGTAAGCATTGGTCTTGTCATGAGATATTTAAGTGGGTGAACTTTGGAGATGAGGGTGACCCGATGTGCTATCATGTAGTGCTGTAGCTTCTTGACAGCGAACACCAGTGCAAGGCAATATTTTTGATAGGAGAGTACGCATGTTCAGCTCCTACAAGCACACGACTGAGGTAATAGAGGGCATTCTCTTTCCCGTTTTCATTTTCTTGTGCCAATAGAGCCCCAAGAGATTCATCCAAGGCCGTGGTGTAGAGTATAAGCTCCTTCCCTGGTATCGGCGCAGCCAGGACTGGTGGATTGAGGAGATAGCTTTTGATGCCATCTAGGGCTTGTTGGCAGTTTTCATCCCAAAAGAATGGAATGTCTTTTTTGGTTTTTCTTGTAAAAGGTTGGATTCTTCCTGCAAAATTGGCTATGAATCGCGTGATGTATGTCAGGTGCCCTTGAAGCGAACGCAGCTCCTTAAGGTTTTGAGGAGGCATTTCGAGTATGGCCTTGATTTTACTCGGGTTGATTTCTATTCCCAGATGTCGAATGACAAACCCTAGGAATTTGCCTGATGAGACCATGAAGGCGCACTTCAACGGGTTTAACTTGAGTGCATGTTGCCTTAGGCGGTCGAATATGATTCTGAGATGTTGAAGATGTTCTTCATAGGATACCGCCTTTACAACGAGATCATCTACATAGCACTCGACAATCTTATGTATTATCTCATCGAAGATCTTAGTCATGGCGCGTTGATATGTAGCACCAGCGTTCTTGAGACCTTTGGGCATAACCTTGTAACAATATATGCCTATTGGAGTGTGAAAGGTTGTGCTTTATCAAGTCAAGCTTCTCTTTCTTTCGCCAATGAAGTTCATTTAAGTGTATAGAAAGCCTTCTTTTCACAACCATGCACAAACCAAAGTGCTGCTGAAACGTGAAATCCATGCACCAACAAGTTCCAGTTCATAAGCAATGAAAAAGCAGAGTATATGGGAGGATAGTGGCTAAACTGTTCACTTGAGGAGAGTAGGAAGTGATGTCTACTACACAACCTTCTTCTTGTAGACGTTGTTGGGCCTCCAAGTGCAGAGGTTTGTAGGACAGTAGCAAATTTCCCTCAAGTGGATGACCTAAGGTTTATCAATCCGTAGGAGGCGTAGGATGAAGATGGTCTCTCTCAAGCAACCCTGCAACCAAATAACAAAGAGTCTCTTCTGTCCCCAACACACCCAATACAATGGTAAATTGTATAGGTGCACTAGTTCGGCGAAGAGATGGTGATACAAGTGGTATATGGATAGTAGATAAAGGTATTTGTAATCTGAAATTATAAAAACAGCAAGGTAACAAGTGATAAAAGTGAGCGTAAATGGTATTGCAATGCTAGGAAACAAGGCCTAGGGTTCATACTTTCACTAGTGTAAGTCCTCTCAACAATAATATCATAATTGGATCACATAACTATCCCTCAACATGCAACAAAGAGTCACTCCAAAGTCACTAATAGCGGAGAACGAACGAAGAGATTATGGTAGGGTACGAAACCACCTCAAAGTTATTCTTTCCAATCAATCCGTTGGGCTATTTCTATAAGTGTCACAAACAGCCCTAGAATTCGTACTAGAATAACACCTTAAGACACAAATCAACCAAAACCCTAATGTCACCTAGATACTCCAATGTCACCTCAAGTATCCGTGGGTATGATTATACGATATGCATCACACAATCTCATATTCATCTATTAAACCAACACATAGAACCTCAAAGAGTGCCCCAAAGTTTCTACCGGAGAATCACGACGAAAACGTGTGCCACCCCTTATGCATAGGTTCATGGGCGGAACCCGCAAGTTGATCACCAAAACATACATGAAGTGAATCACGTGGTATCCCATTGTCACCACAGATACCCACGGCAAGACATACATCAAGTGTTCTCAAATCTTTAAAGACTCAATCCGATAAGATAACTTCAAAGGGGAAACTCAATTCATTACAAGAGAGTAGAGGGGGGAAGAAACATCATAGGATCCAAATATAATAGCAAAGCTCGTGATACATCAAGATCGTATCGCCTCAAGAACACGAGAGAGAGAGAGAGAGATCAAACACATAGCTACTGGTACATACCCTCAGCCCCGAGGGATAACTACTCCCTCCTCGTCATGGAGAGCACCGGGATGATGAAGATGGCCACCGGGGAAGGATTGCCCCCTCCGGCAGGGTGCCGGAACGGGTCTAGATTGGCTTTCGGTGGCTACGGAGGCTTCTGGCGGCGGAACTCCCGATCTATTGTGCTCTTGGATGTTTTTAGGGTATATGGAGATATATAGGCGGAAGAAGTACATCAGGTGGGCCACGAGGAGCGCACGAGGGTGGAGGGTGTGCCCAGGGGGGGTGGGCGCGCCCCCTGCCTCGTGGCCTCCTTGTAGAGCCCCCGACGTGCACTCCAAGTCTTCTGGGCTTCTTTCCTTCCAAAAACGAGTTCCGTGATGTTTCAGGTCAATTGGACTCCGTTTGATTTTCCTTTTCTTCGAAACCCTAAAACAGGGTAGAAACAGAAACTGGCACTGGGCTCTAGGTTAATAGGTTAGTCCCAAAAATGATATAAAAGTGTATAATAAAGCCCATAAACATTCAAAACAGTAAATAATATAGCATGGAGCAATCAAAAATTATAGATACATTGGAGACATATCAGCATCCCCAAGCTTAATTCCTGCTCGTCCTCGAGTAGGTAAATGATAAAAACAGAATTTTTGATGCGGAGTGCTACTTGGCATAATTTCAATGTGATTCTTCTTAATTGTGGTATGAATATTCAGATCCGAAAGATTCAAGACAAAAGTTTAATATTGACATAAAAATAATAATACTTCAAGCATACTAACTAAGCAATTATGTCTTCTCAAAATAACATGGCCAAAGAAAGTTCATCCCTACAAAATCATATAGTTTAGTCATGTTTCATTTTCGTCACACAGGAATGCTCGCATCATGCACAACCCCGATGACAAGCCAAGCAATTGTTTCATACTTTAGTAATCTCAAACTCATAAACCTTCACGCAATACATGAGCGCGAGCCATGGATATAACACTATGGGTGGAATAGAATATAGTGATGGGGGTTATGTGGAGAAGACAAAAAGGAGAAAGTATCACATCAACGAGTCTAATCAATGGGCTATGGAGATGCCCACCGATTGATGCTAATGCAAGGAGTATGGATTGGCATGCAACGGATGCACTAGAGCTATAAATGTATGAAAGCTCAACAAAACAAACTAAGTGGGTGTGCATCCAACTTGCTTGCTCACGAAAACCTAGGGCACTTGAGGAGGCCCATTGTTGGAATATACAAGCCAAGTTCTATAATGAAAATTTCCCACTAGTATATGAAAGTGACAAAACAAGAGACTCTCTATCATGAAGATCATGGTGCTACTTTGAAGCACAAGTGTGGTAAAAGGATAGTAACATTGTCCCTTCTCTCTTTTTCTCTCATTTTTTTATTTGGCCTTCTCTTTTTTTATGGCCTTTCTCTTTTTTTGGGCCTTCTCTTTTTTATGGCCTTTCTCTCTTTTTTTTGGGACAATGCTCTATTGAATGATGATCATCACACTTCTATTTATTTACAACTCAATGATTACAACTCGATACTAGAACAAAGTATGACTCTATATGGATGCCTCCGGCGGTGTACCGGGATATGCAATGAATCAAGAGTGACAAGTATGAAAAAATTATGAACGGTGGCTTTGCCACAAATACAATGTCAACTACATGATCATGCTAAGAAATATGACAATGATGAATGTGTCATGATGAACGAAATGATGGAAAGTTGCATGGCAATATATCTCGGAATGCTATGGAAATGCCATAATAGGTAGGTATGGTGGCTGTTTTGAGGAAGATATAAGGAGGTTTATGTGTGAAAGAGCGTATCATATCACGGGGTTTGGATGCACCGGCAAAGTTTGCGCCAACTCTCAATGTGAGAAAGGGCAGTGCACGGTACCGAAGAGGCTAGCAAGGATGGAAGGGTGAGAGTGCGTATAATCCATGGACTCAACATTAGTCATAAAGAACTCACATACTTATTGCAAAAATCTACAAGTCATCAAAAGCCTCGGTACTACACGCATGCTCCTAGGGGGATAGATTGGTAGGAAAAGACCATCGCTCGTCCCCGACCGCCACTCATAAGGAAGACAATCAAATAACACCTCATTGTTACACAACGTTTACCATACGTGCATGCTACGGGACTTGCAAACTTCAACACAAGCATTTCTCAAATTCATAACTACTCAACTAGCATGACTTTGATATTATTACCTCCATATCTCAAAACAATCATCAAGCATCAAACTTTATTCAACACACTCATAAGAAAGTTTTTACTAATCTTGAATACCTAGCATATTAGGATTTTAAGAAAATTACCATGCTATTTAAGACTCTCAAAATAATATAAGTGAAGCATGAGAGTTCATCTATTTCTTCAAAATAAAACTACCACCATACTCTAAAAGATATAAGTGAAGCACTAGAGCAAACGACAAACTACTCCGAAAGATATAAGTGAAGATCAAATGAGTAGTCAAATAATTATGCAACTATGTGAAGACTCTCTAACATTTAATAATTTCAGATCTTGGTATTTTATTCAAACAGAAATCAAAGCAAAATAAAATGACATTCTAAGAATGGCAAACATCATGTGAAGAAGCAAAAACTTAGGATCAACCGAAACTAACCGATAATTGTTGAAGAAGAAAGGTGGGATGCCAACCGGGGCATCCCCAAGCTTAGATGCTTGAGAATTCTTGAAATATTATCTTGGGGTGCCTCGGGCATCCCCAATCTTGATCTTTTGTGTCTCCTTAATTCCTCTCATATCACGGTCTCCCTAAATCTCAAAAGCTTCATCCACACAAAACTCAACAAGGACTCGTGAGATAAGTTAGTATAAACCATTGCAAAAACCGTATCATACTCTACTGTAGAAAATCACTAAAATCATTATTCAACATTGCATACTAAATGCCTCTTCATATTTAATAGTCCTATCCTCAAATAGAAGCATTAAAGAAGCAAACATATGCAAACAATGCAAACATAACAGCAATCTTCCTAAACAGGATAGTCTGTAAAGAATGCAGCAACATCCATACTTCCCTAGCTCAAAAAATTATGAAAGAAAATTTCCACTGTAGTAAATTCATCAGAGCTTAATATGCAAAAGGTTTCAACATTTTATCGCATTCTGACTTTTCTAGGGAATTATTGCAACAGCGGTAAACTTTCTGGTTTCAAACAGCAACATGTGGACTTCTAAAATAGGCATAGTAAAGGCTATCAATACCACTTTTATTGAAATAAAAGATGCAAAACATTTTCTAAATAACAGAAAGCAAATCCTAGCAAAATAAATTGACGCTCCAAGCAAAACACATATCATGTGGCGAATGAAAATATAGCTCCAAGTAAAGTTACCGATGAACGAAGACGAAAGAGGGGATGCCTTCCGGGGCATCCCAAGCTTAGGCTTTTGGTTATCCTTGAATATTACCTTGAGGTTCCTTGGGAATCCCCAAGCTTACTCTCTTGCCACTCCTTATTCCATAGTCCATCGAATCCTTACCCAAAACTTGAAAACTTCACAACACAAAACTTAACAGAAAACTCGTAAGCTCCGTTAGTATAAGAAAATAAATCACCACTTCAAGGTGCTGTAATGAACTCATTCTTTATTTATATTGGTGTTAAACCTACTGTATTCCAACTTATCTATGGTTTATAAACTATTTTACTAGCCATAGATTCATCAAAATAAGTAAACAACACATGAAAAACAGAATCTGTCAAAAACAGAACAGTCTGTAGTAATCTGGATCAAACGTATACTTCTGAACTCATAAAATTCTCAAATAAATTGCTGGACCTGAGGAATTTATCTATTAATCATCTGCAAAAAGATTTAACTAAATATCACTCTCCAAATAAAAATGGCAGCAGTTATCGTGAGCGCTAAAGTTTCTGTTTTTTACAGCATGATCGCAAAGACTTCCCCCAAGTCTTCCCAAAGGTTCTACTTGGCACACACACTAATTAAATGCATAAAACCACATCTAAACAGAGGCTAGATGAATTATTTATTACTAAACAGGAACAAAAATCAAGGAACTAATATAAAATTGGGTGGCCTCCCAACAAGCGCTATCGTTTAACGCCCCTAGCTAGGCATGATGATTTCAATGATGCTCACATAAAAGATAAGAATTGAAACATAAAGAGAGCATCATGAAGAATATGACTAGCACATTTAAGTATAACCCACTTCCTATGCATAGGGATTTTGTGAGCAAACAACTTATGGAAACAAGAATCAACTTGCATAGGAAGGTAAAACAAGTATAACTTCAAAACTTTAAGCACATAGAGAGGAAACTTGATATTATTGCAATTCCTACAAGCATATATTCCTCCCTCATAATAATTTTCAGTAGAATCATGAATGAATTCAACAATATAACCAGCACCTAAAGCATTCTTTTCATGATCTACAAGCATAGAAATTTTACTACTCTCCACACAAGCAAAATTCTTCTCATGAATAATAGTGGGAGCAAACTCAACAAAATAACTATCATGTGATTGAAAATTAAGATCAAGATGACAAGGTTCATTGTTATTATTATTCTTTAAAGCATACGTGTCATCACAATAATCATCATAGATAGGAGGCATGCTTTCATAAGAAATTTGCTCATCAAAACTTGGGGGACAAAAAATATCATCTTCATCAAACATAGCTTCCCCAAGCTTGTGGCTTTGCATATCATTAGCATCATGGATATGCAAGGAATTCATACTAACAACATTGCAATCATGCTCATCATTCAAATATTTAGTGCCAAACATTTTATAGATTTCTTCTTCTAGCACTTGAGCACAATTTTCCTTACCATCATACTTACGAAAGATATTAAAAAGGTGAAGCGTATGAGACAAACTCAATTCCATTTTTTATAGTTTTCCATTATAAACTAAACTAGTGATAAAACAAGAAACTAAAAGACTCGATTGCAAGATCTAAAGATATACCTTCAAGCGCTAACCTCCCCGACAATGGCGCCAGAAAAGAGCTTGATGTCTACTACACAACCTTCTTCTTGTAGACGTTGTTGGGCCTCCAAGTGCAGAGGTTTGTAGGACAGTAGAAAATTTCCCTCAAGTGGATGACCTAAGGTTTATCAATCCGTAGGAGGCGTAGGATGAAGATGGTCTCCCTCAAGCAACCCTGCAACCAAATAACAAAGAGTCTCTTGTGTCCCCAACACACCCAATACAATGGTAAATTGTATAGGTGCACTAGTTCGACGAAGAGATGGTGATACAAGTGGTATATGGATAGTAGATAAAGGTATTTGTAATCTGAAATTATAAAAACAGCAAGGTAACAAGTGATAAAAGTGAGCGTAAACGGTATTGCAATGCTAGGAAACAAGGCCTAGGGTTCATACTTTCACTAGTGTAAGTCCTCTCAACAATAATATCATAATTGGATCACATAACTATCCCTCAACATGCAACAAAGAGTCACTCCAAAGTCACTAATAGAGGAGAACGAACGAAGAGATTATGGTAGGGTACGAAACCACCTCAAAGTTATTCTTTCCAATCAATCCGTTGGGCTATTCCTATAAGTGTCACAAACAGCCCTAGAGTTCGTACTAGAATAACACCTTAAGACACAAATCAACCAAAACCCTAATGTCACCTAGATACTCCAATGTCACCTCAAGTATCCATGGGTATGATTATACGATATGCATCACACAATCTCAGATTCATCTATTCAACCAACACATAGAACCTCAAAGAGTGCCCCAAAGTTTCTACCGGAGAATCACGACGAAAACGTGTGCCAACCCCTATGCATAGGTTCATGGGCGGAACCCGCAAGTTGATCACCAAAACATACATGAAGTGAATCACGTGGTATCCCATTGTCACCACAGATACCCACGGCAAGACATACATCAAGTGTTCTCAAATCTTTAAAGACTCAATCCGATAAGATAACTTCAAAGAGGAAACTCAATTCATTACAAGAGAGTAGAGGGGGGAAGAAACATCATAGGATCCAAATATAATAGCAAAGCTCGTGATACATCAAGATCGTATCACCTCAAGAACACGAGAGAGAGAGAGAGATCAAACACATAGCTACTGGTACACACCCTCAGCCCCGAGGGATAACTACTCCCTCCTCATCATGGAGAGCACCGGGATGATGAAGATGGCCACCGGGGAAGGATTGCCCCCTCCGGCAGGGTGCCAGAACGGGTCTAAATTGGCTTTCGGTGGCTACGGAGGCTTCTGGCGGCGGAACTCCCGATCTATTGTGCTCTCGGATGTTTTTAGGGTATATGGAGATATATAGGCGGAAGAAGTACATCAGGTGGGCCACGAGGGGCGCACGAGGGTGGAGGGTGCGCCCAGGGGGGGGGGGGTGGGCGCGCCCCCTGCCTCATGGCCTCCTCGTAGAGCCCTCGACGTGCACTCCAAGTCTTCTGGGCTTCTTTCCTTCCAAAAACGAGTTCCGTGAAGTTTCAGGTCAATTGGACTCCGTTTGATTTTCCTTTTCTTCGAAACCCTAAAACAGGGTAAAAACAGAAACTGGCACTGGGCTCTAGGTTAATAGGTTAGTCCCAAAAATGATATAAAAGTGTATAATAAAGCCCATAAACATTCAAAACAGTAAATAATATAGCATGGAGCAATCAAAAATTATAGATACGTTGGAGACGTATCAGGAAGTTACTAGTCCGATAGGAGAAGAGCGGAAGTGCGATCTTTCGATCCAATCTACGTCGACTAAAATCCATGTCTCATGGCACGAGGGCCATTGCGAGTTGATGTTGTTGCTTTACCATCACAGTCTGTCCTCAAGAGAGGCATCCATTCCTGGCCAGACAAAGTTCCTATTAGTTCTCTTATAGGAAGCTAGTATACCTGAATGGCCTCCGGTAGCTGTCCCATGCAGTTCTTGCGCTATCCTGGCTCTTGCATTTCCAGTGGTCCCCACATAAAGCCTCCCTTTTTTTCCCTTAATACCCCTTCCTCCTCTTCCCAACCATCTTGTCCTCCTCTCGCTTCACTAATGCTCTTCTTAACTTCTTCAGCTAATTTTTATCCTTCGTAGCTTTGTTTCGCTTCTCCTATCCAATCCGGCAACAACTTGCTCACAAGGCTGCAACCACTAAATTTGTAACGACACAATGATTTGAAAGACAATCAAAAGATATGTAAAGAACACTGACAGTAAAGGTAGAAGATCATTTCCAGGTAGATAGGAGAGCTATTAAAATCCACAAACATGAATCAGAGTTTTGACTGGGTTCTCCAGATTTAATCAAAAGAAGACTTTTCTACAAATAAGAGAATTTCTTCATCTTCCAAAGTATGTGAGTGAGGTAAAAATTCCATGGATCGATCTCATCACTCACATCCAACAACTAGTGAAAGATGTAATGATGAAGCTATAGGAGAAGAAAAAGCGTTGGTTTTGATTGGTAATCTTGAGTTGTCATCTTTTGAAAGAGAGTAACTTGCTGGATGGAGAGCAGCTAGGAGAATAAAGTTCATCTTTACCCCATCTTTCATTCCAACTCTATTTTCTTGTGTGCGATCCTTCTTTCTGGTTTGGAATCCAAGAAGCTCAATGGGCTAGTTTCAAGTTCGATCAGACACGAAATCTGGTATAGCCACCAGCCTAGATAGAACGGGTGGGGGAAGAAAAACTAGGAGCGAGCCACATTCAAGAGGGTTGTCAAAGGCCCTCTCAATAGAGCTTTTTTGTCATTGAATCGATGGAGGGAAGACTCCTTCGGTAGGTGCCCCCGACTCTTCCAGTTTCTGGGTGGGATCTTATGGCTTAATCTCTGATTGCGCAGGATTCATCTTTGTTTGGTAACCTCAGACCCTGAACCAGGAGTTGGAAGCGCCTTTGCCAGACTTTCCAATTGAACACGATGCGGGCGATGCAACTCGGCAAGGAGAAGGCTGAACCCTAGTGCTACACTACAGCAGAAGCTTTGGCAGTGTACCATGGCTTGATGTTCTAGCTGTCATGCTAAAGCCGTTGATAGCTACTTCGCTTGACGAGCTAAGTAGAAAGACTTTGTGGATTCATCCACAACTGATGGTGCTTTAGGTTGATCTGATCCCTAGAAGGAAGAGTTTTGGGCTTAAGGCATAATTGCTCTATTGCGGCTACCTTGGCTATGTCATCCGATGCTGTTCACAAAGCGGCTCTTACTATAAACCCGGCTATCTCCGAGTTGAAATCAAACCCAGCCCCGGTGACGGTGTCCTGGACTAGGAGGTATTCACCACGTTGTCTCCCGATCTATTAGATTGGGCCGAGGACCCCCGTGGCCGTATACTCATGGGCCAGTTCGGACGGCTGCCGCATACAAGGAAGATTCCACAAGACTTGGCGATCAAGACAAGGACTTCTCCCCACCGGCGTATTCGGCTAGGACTCTTGTTATCCTAGGCCTCCGGTGCATTATATAAACCGAGGCCAGGCTAGTCGATAGATTTACAATATACACAACAATCATACCATAGGCTAGCTCCTAGGGTTTAGCCTCCTTGATCTCGTGGTAGATCTACTCTTGTAATACCCATATCATCAATATTAATCAAGCAGGAGTAGGGTTTTACCTCCATCAAGAGGGCCCGAACCTGGATAAAACTTCGTGTCCCCTGCCTCCTGTTACCATCGATCCTAGATGCACAGTTCGGGACCCCCTACCCGAGATCCGCCGGTTTTGACACCGACATTGGTGCTTTCATTGAGAGTTCCGCTGTGTGATCGACAAAAGGATCGATGGCTCGCCTGCAGATCAACTGCGACTTCGGCATCTTCGTCACCAGCTCGACTGGTGACCTTGGTTCGACCAAGAATTGCGCCCCGTGTTCGGATCACCATGCTCGGACGAGGGCCTTCATCAAACATCAACTCCAATCTCTATCAAGATCACAGAGGAATCATCCATAGAGCTCGGGGGCTCAACGTCAACATTGCCCTCAAGCGACCGTGCTGTTTTTCCGGATAGCGAACTCGTATCTGCTGCCACCACCTCCTCGAGTATCGCTTTGACGATCGCTTTGGTGGAATTGTGCGGAATTTAGACTATAACAACCCTGGAAAATTTCGTCGAGTTCCGATGGAGGAATCTCTGGCAATCCACGATATACCGGAGCCCTGTCAAATCTGGATGGGAATTTGGATGAGTTTAGGGCGTGGTGTCCAGCTTCTAGCTCGGACGTCCTTTGGAAGATCCAACCGTTGATTGGCTGTGGAATTCCTATATCTACCACCTCTCAAAATTTCAGCTCGACCCGACCGTCCAAACTCCAAAAACCTTCCGATTAGTGCATCACTTTTCAGATCTGTTTTCTGCGCGAAAACGAATCCGACCCGAGTTCATCTTTTTTATGAACGGGATTTCGGACATCCCTTTTGAAGGAAGTTTTGTATGGGGTATTGTGTTTCGTTCTCGAACACATCCCACTAACTTTAAGATCTTTTGAACATGATCTTCAACATCATGCTGGTGTCAAACCAGTCCGGCAATATTACTCCACGGCTGCCGACCTACGCTAGACACGTCGTCAGTTTAGCCGAGCTCATTTTCTTCGAATCATCATCTCGGCAAGCCGAACAAGAGTCCGACATCGCGAAGGATAAATCATCATCAACATCGCCGCCCCACGGATTACACGGAGCGGGCATTCCGGCATCGCCGCACGGTCGCTTCATCAAGCCGGCATTGACCACGTCACGACCTGCATCGACAGGGCCGCACTATTGCTTCTTCAAGCTGGTGTCCGTCATGGCGACCTACTTCGACTCATCGGCTGACGTCGAGGCTTCGACACCTCAGCTGGACCGGGGGCTTCACCATCTCTTCATCAACCTACTCCGGACACTTCGGCGTCACTAGCCGACCAGCTCTGTCACGTTAGCTGAGCCGAGGGCTTTGCCTCGGCGAGTCAACCTTTACCAGCATTGCCATGCCGTCGTTTTATCGCCCATCAGGCAATGGGTGTGCGGAGCGAGTCCCAATTTTGGGAATCACCTTCCTTCGGATTGCTACAACAAATAAACCAGGTGCTATTAATCCCAGTATTTTTTGCTTGTTTGGGTTCATTTTTCCCAAGGAATTATTACTCTGGTTTGTCCATGATATGTACACAGGTCTATCAAATGGTGACCGCATTAACGACAGTCGCGTGGTGGTTCGATCAGTTTCCGTACATAGTCCAGCGAACGCCGCATCCGGAGCTCGGAGCGACCTGTGAATCCAGGCTTGGCCACGCCTTTACTACATCACGCCGACGCCCTGCATCGACATTGACTTCGGCGCCAGGCCATATTTCTTCTATTTCTCACTTTGCATAAATTATTTATTATGCAACATTTTTTTAATTACCATTATTACTATTATCTCCGGTTTGCACTATTTTTTGTGCACAGGAAAATGATCCGGGGACTTCGGCGTCACTCTGCCGGTCTGCATTGACCGTGCTATGTCACCACTTTGGCGCGTCGAGCTCTCCGCTCCGCCATCTCGGGACCAGCTTGGGGGATGGAACCTTGCCCCGCATCAAGCTCGGACCGCGTCATCAATACCGAACACATTAACCAGCTAAGTCACTTTCATGCTCAAAGCTTTAATTTCTAACTTGTGTTTGGTTCGACCAAGCATTATACATTTTTGGAAAAAAGTTGCTTGTAAAAAAATGTCCTTGTCCAAACTTTGTTTGTGACACACAAATTCAAGGACCCAATTCACTTGGGGGCTTCCTTTATGAAGCTTTTCCTCTTGCATATGATTATACTTGTAAGGCTTCGTTCCTTGTTCGTGTATTATGCCACAATATGCACCATATTGACTTCAGCGATTTGCAAGCTGGGTTGCCTCGCTCCTGTGTTTACCCCTACGTTCCCGATTGTTCGGCTAGGGAGTAAAGGGAGCACCTCTGCGATTCTCACGATCGGGTCACCCGAGCCGGACCTCAGACTGGGTGAAGCCGAAAGCTAGCGCTCTTATAGTTTTCAATGATGGTCGGCACACAACGGAACTCATGAGTACAAAAAATCTATTGCACAAGTCTCATAATAACAATGAGCACCGTAGAAAGGTATTGGTGGGGGTACTATTTTCTTCGAAGATGCTTCTTACACTTCACGGTAATATAGCATAAGTTCCCTGAGCGCGCTTTGTCTGTTACAGCCTTATGGCCTGATTGCCTGGTTATTGGAAACACCGTCGATATTCTCGACCGATGGAGTACATAACACTTTTCGGTCCTTGACCGAAGAGGGAGAAGCTGACGGTCGGTTAGGACGCGTTTAAAGTTCGGTTGAACATAGATATGATATAAGTACTTCGGTACATGCAATCATTCTTCTACCCAAGTCACTTGGGGGCTCTTAAGTTTATTTGAGCCGTTTTATAATAAGTGTTCTTCTTCTTAGTCGTTGCAAAGTTTTATTATTATTTATCACTCCTTTTTTCGACATGAGTGTGCGGTCACTAGCCGGGGAGCCTAATTTCTCTCTCAAAGCCGCTAGAGTTCAGTTTGCTAAACTGGCCTGATGAGAAGTACTCCGCCCTCGGGATAGGAGGTTGAAGCCGTAGGCTGACCCGCTCGAAGTCTTGAGATAGGATGTATCATGTTAAAGCACGACAGAAGCACTTCTTTTTTCTAAGACCAACTTTCGGATTGGCACTGAACAATTGATATTGTTCGGACGTCATGTTTTTACTGACGTTTCTTGGTTTTCCAAGATTTTTGGCACTTTTAAACTATTTGTGCTTTTCTAGCATTAGTCTCACAGTGCAACGCCGGACACCTTTAGGGATTCGGCAAAAACATTCTCAGATATTGCTATATATGCATCGGTTTTGAATTGTGTCTTTGGTCAATAGTTGGGTTGCCCGGCTCCCGCACTTGCTTCCTACGTTCCATTTTGTTCGGCTAGGCGTGCAAAGGGAGAACCACTGCGATTGTGTTTCCAGCTCACACGGTTAAGCACCTCAGTGGAGAAAGCCGAAAACTGACTTTCACAATAAGCGTAAACTGGTCAGCGAACCGATGACTATGTTAAATGATGGGCCGTTCATAACATTGGCTTAAGTGTTTACGGCTTGACCCCGACTCTCGCCGAACACTACCGGGGGATATTAACTGGCCTCCCAAACTAAATCCTCAATATTTTGCTCTTACATTAGAGCTGAGGTTTAATGATCATGCTTAGCATGACAACCCAAAGAAAGGAACCGATAGCGGGACTATTTTCTTTGGAAGACATTTCTTCTGTTAAACAGTAATATAACTCTCTGCGTACCTTTGTTTATAAAACCGTATGGCCAGATTGCCTTATTTGTTGTAAATCTTTGCCCTCATAAAGGCTTTATAAAGTAGGACAAACACTCCTCGGCTACTGGCCGAGGAGGCGGAAGCCGATGGTCGGTCAACAAAGTTTTGTACAATGCGGATCCGAGCATTAATGACGTAAAGTACTTGGATACATAGAGTCATTACACATAATTTGTGATTTTACTATGGATATTGATCCTTAATTCGGCCACCCGTGCCCGCATTAAGGCTCGGGGGCTACTGGGCTTCGGGCTTATTATTTACAAATATTAAAGGGGCACATCGATCCCCTGATCTGGTGTTGCCACCCGACCAGTGTCTCGGGGGCTATTGCATTGCTTGTCCAATGCAGAAAATTTTCCGAGGAGATTTTGATCCTCAGGTTGGTCGGCCGCACCCAACATGTGTCTCGAGGACTGAGCATGCCGCTTTTAGTGTCCCGAAGTATTCTGCCGAGCTTGGACTTGATCCTCAGGCCGATTTTGCAAATCAACCTGAGTCTCAGCGGCTACTGGGATCAGCGGTCTTATTGAAGGAAATATGCCCTAGAGGCAATAATAAAGTTATTATTTATTTCCTTATAATCATGATAAATGTTTATTATTCATGCTAGAATTGTATTTACCGGAAACATAATACATGTGTGAATACATAGACAAACAAAGTGTCACTAGTATGCCTCTACTTGACTAGCTCGTTAATCAAAGATGGTTATGTTTCCTAACCATGAACAATGAGTTGTTATTTGATTAACGAGGTCACATCATTAGTAGAATGATCTGATTGACATGACCCATTCCATTAGCTTAGCACCCGATCGTTTAGTATGTTGCTATTGCTTTCTTCATGACTTATACATGTTCCTATGACTATGAGATTATGCAAATCCCGTTTACCGGAGGAACACTTTGGGTACTACCAAACGTCACAACGTAACTGGGTGATTATAAAGGAGTACTACAGGTGTCTCCAATGGTCGATGTTGGGTTGGCGTATTTCAAGATTAGGATTTGTCACTCCGATTGTCGGAGAGGTATCTCTGGGCCCTCTCGGTAATACACATCACATAAGCCTTGCAAGCATTACAACTAATATGTTAGTTGTGAGATGATGTATTACGGAACGAGTAAAGAGACTTGCCGGTAACGAGATTGAACTAGGTATTGGATACCGACGATCGAATCTCGGGCAAGTAACATACCGATGACAAAGGGAACAACGTATGTTGTTATGCGGTCTGACCGATAAAGATCTTCGTAGAATATGTAGGAGCCAATATGGGCATCCAGGTCCCGCTATTGGTTATTGACCGGAGACGTGTCTCGGTCATGTCTACATTGTTCTCGAACCCGTAGGGTCCGCACGCTTAAGGTTACGATGACAGTTATATTATGAGTTTATGCATTTTGATGTACCGAAGGTTGTTCGGAGTCCCGGATGTGATCACGGACATGACGAGGAGTCTCGAAATGGTCGAGACGTAAAGATTGATATATTGGAAGCCTATATTTGGATATCGGAAGTGTTCCGGGTGAAATCGGGATTTTACCGGAATACCGGAAGGGTTACCGGAACCCCCCGGGAACCATATGGGCCATCATGGGCCTTAGTGGAAAGGAGAAAGGGGTAGCCCAAGGGGGCTGCGCGCCTCCCCCCTTCCCCTAGTCCTATTAGGACTAGGAGAGGTGGCCGGCCACCCCTCTCCCTCTTTCCCCCTTGGGAATCCTAGTTGGAATAGGATTGGGGGGGGGGGAGTCCTACTCCCGGTAGGAGTAGGACTCCTCCTGCGCCTCTCCCTCTTGGCCGGCGCCCCCTCCCCCCTTGGCTCCTTTATATACGGAGGCAGGGGCACCTCTAAACACACAAGTTGACACAAGTTGATCCACGTGATCGATTCCTTAGCCGTGTGCGGTGCCCCCTGCCACCATATTCCTCGATAATACTGTAGCGGAGTTTAGGCGAAGCCCTGCTGCTGTAGTTCATCAAGATCGTCACCACGCCGTCGTGCTGACGAAACTCTTCCCCGACACTTTGCTGGATCGGAGTCCGGGGATCGTCATCGAGCTGAACGTGTGCTCGAACTCGGAGGTGCCGTAGTTTCGGTGCTTGATCGGTTGGATCGAGAAGACGTACGACTACTTCCTCTACGTCGTGTCATCGCTTCCGCAGTCGGTCTGTGTTGGGTACGTAGACAATACTCTCCCCTCGTTTCTATGCATCACATGAAATTACTACGAAACCCAACAGTGGCATCCGAGCCAGGTTATTGATGTTGATGTTATATGCACGAGTAGAACACAAGTGAGTTGTGGACGATACAAGTCATACTGCCTACCAGCATGTCATATTTTGGTTCGGCGGTATTGTTGGACGAGACGACCCAGACCAACGTTACGCGTACGCTTATGCGAGACCGGTTCCCTCGACGTGCTTTGCACAGAGATGGCTTGCGGGCGACTGTCTCTCCAACTTTAGTTGAACCAAGTATGGCTACGCCCGGTCCTTGCGAAGGTTAAAACGGAGTCTATTTGACAAACTATCGTTGTGGTTTTGATGCGTAGGTGAGATTGGTTCTTACTTAAGCCCGTAGCAGCCACGTAAAACAAGCAACAACAAAGTAGAGGACGTCTAACTTGTTTTTGCAGGGCATGTTGTGATGTGATATGGTCAAAGCATGATGCTGAATTTTATTGTATGAGATGATCATGTTTTGTAACCGAGTTATCGGCAACTGGCAGGAGCCATATGGTTGTCGCTTTATTGTATGCAATGCAATCGCGATGTAATGCTTTACTTTATTACTAAACCGTAGTGATAGTCGTGGAAGCATAAGATTGGCGAGACGACAACGATGCTACGATGGAGATCAAGGTGTCGCGCCGGTGACGATGGTGATCATGACGGTGCTTCGGAGATGGAGATCACAAGCACAAGATGATGATGACCATATCATATCACTTATATTGATTGCATGTGATGTTTATCTTTTTATGCATCTTATCTTGCTTTGATTGACGGTAGCATTATAAGATGATCTCTCACTAAATTATCAAGAAGTGTTCTCCCTGAGTATGCACCATTGCCAAAGTTCGTCGTGCCCAGACACCACGTGATGATCGGGTGTGATAAGCTCTACGTCCATCTACAACGGGTGCAAGCCAGTTTTGCACACGCAGAATACTCAGGTTAAACTTGACGAGCCTAGCATATGCAGATATGGCCTCGGAACACGGAGACCGAAAGGTCGAGCGTGAATCATATAGTAGATATGATCAACATAACGATGTTCACCATTGAAAACTACTCCATCTCACGTGATGATCGGTCATGGTTTAGTTGATTTGGATCACGTAATCACTTAGAGGATTAGAGGGATGTCTATCTAAGTGGGAGTTCTTAAATAATATGATTAATTGAACTTAAATTTATCATGAACTTAGTACCTGATAGTATCTTGCTTGTTTATGTTGATTGTAGATAGATGGCTCGTGCTGTTGTTCCGTTGAATTTTAATGCGTTCCTTGAGAAAGCAAAGTTGAAAGATGATGGTAGCAATTACACGGACTTGGTCCGTAACTTGAGGATTATCCTCATTGCTGCACAGAAAAATTACGTCCTGGAAGCACCGCTGGGTGCCAGGCCTGCTGCTGGAGCAACACCAGATGTTATGAACGTCTGGCAGAGCAAAGTTGATGACTACTCGATAGTTCAGTGTGCCATGCTTTACGGCTTAGAATCGGGACTTCAACGACGTTTTGAACGTCATGGAGCATATGAGATGTTCCAGGAGTTGAAGTTAATATTTCAAGCGAATGCCCGAATTGAGAGATATGAAGTCTCCAATAAGTTCTATAGCTGCAAGATGGAGGAGAACAGTTCTGTCAGTGAGCATATACTCAAAATGGCTAGGTATAATAATCACTTGATTCAATTGGGAGTTAATCTTCCGGATGATTGCGTCATTGACAGAATTCTCCAATCACTGCCACCAAGCTACAAGAGCTTCGTGATGAACTATAATATGCAAGGGATGAACAAGACTATTCCCGAGCTCTTCGCAATGCTGAAAGCTACGGAGGTAGAAATCAAGAAGGAGCATCAAGTGTTGATGGTTAACAAGACCACTAGTTTCAAGAAAAAGGGCAAAGGGAAGAAAAAGGGGAACTTCAAGAAGAACGGCAAGCAAGTTGCTGCTCAAGAGAAGAAACCCAAGTCTGGACCTAAGCCTGAAACTGAGTGCTTCTATTGCAAGCAGACTGGTCACTGGAAGCGGAACTGCCCCAAGTATTTGGCGGATAAGAAGGATGGCAAGGTGAACAAAGGTATATGTGATATACATGTTATTGATGTGTACCTTACTAGAGCTCGCAGTAGCACCTGGGTATTTGATACTGGTTCTGTTGCTAATATTTGCAACTCGAAACAGGGACTACGGAATAAGCGGGCACTGGCAAAGGACGAGGTGACGATGCGCGTGGGAAACGGTTCCAAAGTCGATGTGATCGCAGTCGGCACGCTACCTCTACATCTACCTTCGGGATTAATATTAGACCTAAATAATTGTTATTTGGTGCCAGCGTTGAGCATGAACATTATATCTGGATCTTGTTTAACGCGAGACGGTTATTCATTTAAATCAGAGAATAATGGTTGTTCTATTTATATGAGTAATATCTTTTATGGTCATGCACCCTTGAAGAGTGGTCTATTCTTATTGAATCTCGATAGTAGTAATACACATATTCATAATATTGAAGCCAAAAGATGCAGAGTTGATAATGAAAGTGCAACTTATTTGTGGCACTGTCGTTTAGGTCATATCGGTATAAAGCGCATGAAGAAACTCCATGCTGATGGACTTTTGGAACCACTTGATTGTGAATCACTTGGTACTTGCGAACCGTGCCTCATGGGCAAGATGACTAAAACACCGTTCTCCGGTACTATGGAGAGAGCAACAGATTTATTGGAAATCATACATACCGATGTATGTGGCCCGATGAATATTGAGGCTCGTGGCGGATATCGTTATTTTCTCACCTTCACAGATGATTTAAGCAGATATGGGTATATCTACTTAATGAAACATAAGTCTGAAACATTTGAAAAGTTCAAAGAATTTCAGAGTGAAGTTGAAAATCATCGTAACAAGAAAATAAAGTTTCTACGATCTGATCGTGGAGGAGAATATTTGAGTTACGAGTTTGGTGTACATTTGAAAAACTGTGGAATAGTTTCGCAACTCACGCCACCCAGAACACCACAGCGTAATGGTGTGTCCGAACGTCGTAATCGTACTTTACTAGATATGGTGCGATCTATGATGTCTCTTACTGATTTACCACTATCTTTTTGGGGATATGCTTTAGAGACGGCCGCATTCACGTTAAATAGGGCACCATCAAAATCCGTTGAGACGACGCCTTATGAACTGTGGTTTGGCAAGAAACCAAAGTTGTCGTTTCTTAAAGTTTGGGGCTGCAATGCTTATGTGAAAAAGCTTCAACCTGATAAGCTCGAACCCAAATCGGAGAAATGTGTCTTCATAGGATACCCAAAGGAAACTATTGGGTACACCTTCTATCACAGATCCGAAGGCAAGACATTCGTTGCCAAGAATGGATAATTTCTAGAGAAGGAGTTTCTCTCGAAAGAAGTGAGTGGGAGGAAAGTAGAACTTGACGAGGTAACTGTACCCGTTCCCTTACTGGAAAGTAGTTCATCACAGAAAACTGTTTCAGTGACACCTACACCAGTTAGTGAGGAAGCCAATGATAATGATCATGAAACTTCAGATCAAGATACTGCTGAACCTCGTAGATCAACCAGAGTAAGATCCGCACCAGAGTGGTACGGTAATCCTGTTCTGGAGGTCATGCTACTAGATCATGATGAACCTACAAACTATGAAGAAGCGATGGTGAGCCCAGATTCCGCAAAGTGGCTTGAAGCCATGAAATCTGAGATGGGATCCATGTATGAGAACAAAGTATGGACTTTGGTTGACTTGCCCGATGATCGGCAAGCAATTGAGAATAAATGGATCTTTAAGAAGAAGACTGAGCTGATGGTAATGTTACTGTCTACAAAGCTCGACTTGTCGCAAAAGGTTTTCGGCAAGTTCAAGGAATTGACTACGATGAGACCTTCTCACCCGTAGTGATGCTTAAGTCCGTCCGAATCATGTTAGCAATTGCCGCATTTTATGATTATGAAATTTGGCAAATGGATGTCAAAACTGCATTCCTGAATGGATTTCTGGAAGAAGAGTTGTATATGATGCAACCAGAAGGTTTTGTCGATCCAAAGGGAGCTAACAAAGTGTGCAAGCTCCAGCGATCCATTTATGGACTGGTGCAAGCCTCTCGGAGTTGGAATAAACGTTTTGATAGTGTGATCAAAGCATTTGGTTTTTTACAGACTTTCGGAGAAGCCTTGTATTTACAAGAAAGTGAGTGGGAGCTCTGTAGCATTTCTGATATTATATGTAGATGACATATTACTGATTGGAAATGATATAGAATTTCTGGATAGCATAAAGGGATACTTGAATAAAAGTTTTTCAATGAAAGACCTCGGTGAAGCTGCTTACATATTAGGCATTAAAATCTATAGAGATAGATCAAAACGCTTAATTGGACTTTCACAAAGCACATACCTTGACAAAATTTTGAAGAAGTTCAAAATGGATCAAGCAAAGAAAGGGTTCTTGCCTGTATTACAAGGTGTGAAATTGAGTAAGACTCAATGCCCGACCACTGCAGAAGATAGAGAGAATATGAAAGATGTTCCCTATGCATCAGCCATAGGATCTATCATGTATGCAATGCTGTGTACCAGACCTAATGTGTGCCTTGCTATAAGTTTAGCAGGGAGGTACCAAAGTAATCCAGGAGTGGATCACTGGACAGCGGTCAAGAACATCCTGAAATACCTGAAAAGGACTAAGGATATGTTTCTTGTATTTGGAGGTGACAAAGAGCTCACCGTAAAAGGTTACGTTGATGCAAGCTTTGACACTGATCCGGACGATTCTAAATCGCAAACCGGATACGTGTTTACATTAAACGGTGGAGCTGTCAGTTGGTGCAGTTCTAAACAAAGCGTCGTAGCGGGATCTACATGTGAAGCGGAATACATAGCTGCTTCGGAAGCAGCAAATGAAGGAGTCTTGATGAAGGAGTTCATATCCGATCTAGGTGTCATACCTAGTGCATCGAGTCCAATGAAAATCTTTTGTGACAATACTGGTGCAATTGCCTTGGCAAAGGAATCCAGATTTCACAAAAGGACCAAACACATCAAGAGACGCTTCAACTCCATCCGGGATCTAGTCCAGGTGGGAGACATAGAGATTTGCAAGATACATACGGATCTGAATGTTGGAGACCCGTTGACTAAGCCTCTTCCACGAGCAAAACATGATCAGCACCAAAGCTCCATGGGTGTTAGAATCATTACAGTGTAATCTAGATTATTGACTCTAGTGCAAGTGGGAGACTGAAGGAAATATGCCCTAGAGGCAATAATAAAGTTATTATTTATTTCCTTATAATCATGATAAATGTTTATTATTCATGCTAGAATTGTATTTACCGGAAACATAATACATGTGTGAATACATAGACAAACAAAGTGTCACTAGTATGCCTCTACTTGACTAGCTCGTTAATCAAAGATGGTTATGTTTCCTAACCATGAACAATGAGTTGTTATTTGATTAACGAGGTCACATCATTAGTAGAATGATCTGATTGACATGACCCATTCCATTAGCTTAGCACCCGATCGTTTAGTATGTTGCTATTGCTTTCTTCATGACTTATACATGTTCCTATGACTATGAGATTATGCAACTCCCGTTTACCGGAGGAACACTTTGGGTACTACCAAACGTCACAACGTAACTGGGTGATTATAAAGGAGTACTACAGGTGTCTCCAATGGTCGATGTTGGGTTGGCGTATTTCAAGATTAGGATTTGTCACTCCGATTGTCGGAGAGGTATCTCTGGGCCCTCTCGGTAATACACATCACATAATCCTTGCAAGCATTACAACTAATATGTTAGTTGTGAGATGATGTATTATGGAACGAGTAAAGAGACTTGCCGGTAACGAGATTGAACTAGGTATTGGATACCGACGATCGAATCTCGGGCAAGTAACATACCGATGACAAAGGGAACAACGTATGTTGTTATGCGGTCTGACCGATAAAGATCTTCATAGAATATGTAGGAGCCAATATGGGCATCCAGGTCCCGCTATTGGTTATTGACCGGAGACGTGTCTCGGTCATGTCTACATTGTTCCCGAACCCGTAGGGTCCGCACGCTTAAGGTTACGATGACAGTTATATAATGAGTTTATGCATTTTGATGTACCGAAGGTTGTTCGGAGTCCCGGATGTGATCACGGACATGACGAGGAGTCTCGAAATGGTCGAGACGTAAAGATTGATATATTGGAAGCCTATATTTGGATATCGGAAGTGTTCCGGGTGAAATCGGGATTTTACCGGAATACCGGAAGGGTTACCGGAACCCCCCGGGAACCATATGGGCCATCATGGGCCTTAGTGGAAAGGAGAAAGGGGCAGCCCAAGGGGGCTGCGCGCCTCCCCCCTTCCCCTAGTCCTATTAGGACTAGGAGAGGTGGCCGGCCACCCCTCTCCCTCTTTCCCCCTTGGGAATCCTAGTTGGAATAGGATTGGGGGGGGGGGGAGTCCTACTCCCGGTAGGAGTAGGACTCCTCCTGCGCCTCTCCCTCTTGGCCGGCGCCCCCTCCCCCCTTGGCTCCTTTATATACGGAGGCAGGGGCACCTCTAAACACACAAGTTGACACAAGTTGATCCACGTGATCGATTCCTTAGCCGTGTGCGGTGCCCCCTGCCACCATATTCCTCGATAATACTGTAGCGGAGTTTAGGCGAAGCCCTGCTGCTGTAGTTCATCAAGATCGTCACCACGCCGTCGTGCTGACGAAACTCTTCCCCGACACTTTGCTGGATCGGAGTCCAGGGATCGTCATCGAGCTGAACGTGTGCTCGAACTCGGAGGTGCCGTAGTTTCGGTGCTTGATCGGTTGGATCGAGAAGACGTACGACTACTTCCTCTACGTCGTGTCATCGCTTCCGCAGTCGGTCTGCGTTGGGTATGTAGACAATACTCTCCCCTCGTTGCTATGCATCACATGATCTTGCGTGTGCGTAGGAATTTTTTTGAAATTACTACGAAACCCAACACTTATGTCATCCTTCATGTGCATCTCGGGTTTTAGACTGATACACACCTTGAGGGCTACTGGCTATATATCTCGGCAGAGAATAAATTGCACCAATAAAAAATATTAACAAAAAATCGGCCCATAGTCAGGGTGGTGCACCACCTCGGAAGCAGTCCGGCATAAAGCTCGGGCGCTAGTGGTTGGCTCCATAGAGGACATTTCCGGCATTAAGCTCGGCTAAACTCCTTCAACTTTTTTGAACCAAGGTGATATGACACCTCGGATATAGTCTGGCATTGGAGCCTGGACACAGTCCGGCGTTGGATCTCGGATATACAGTCCGGCGTTGGAGCTCGGATACATAGTCCGGCGTTGGAGCTCGGATACATTCCGGCGCTAGAGCTAGGAAGCGGTCCGGCGTTGGTGCTCGGCTGCATAAGATACCTCGAATGCAGTCCGGCGTTGGAGCTCGGATGCAAGAGGACCCTGCCTCCCGGGAACAACTTCAAACCCGAGGTGTGGCATAAAAATAAACAAGGCATTGATAAAGGCTGGAAACTTAAAGGGGCTCCTCGGATACCCGACATGTAAACTCGTCGAATGCATTTCGACGATCCTCAAGATCGAAGATAAAGAAGATTTGTTGAACCAGTTTTCAAGACCGGCAATCGAAGGTGAAGAACAGTTCAGAAGAATCGAGGAGCGTCCTAACTTGAAGACCGGTTCAGGGGGCTACTGACGGTGTCCTGGACTAGGGGGGTACTCACCATGTCGTCTCCCGATCTATTAGATTGGGCCGAGGACCCCCGTGGCCATATACTCATGGGCCAGTTCGGATGGCTGCCGCATACAAGGAAGATTCCACAAGACTTGGCGATCAAGACAAGGACTTCTCCCCACCGGCGTATTCGGCTAGGACTCTTGTTATCCTAGGCCTCCGGTGCATTATATAAACCGAGGCCAGGCTAGTCGATAGATATACAATATACACAACAATCATACCATAGGCTAGCTCCTAGGGTTTAGCCTCCTTGATCTCGTGGTAGATCTACTCTTGTACTACCCATATCATCAATATTAATCAAGCAGGAGTAGGGTTTTACCTCCATCAAGAGGGCCCGAACCTGGGTAAAACTTCGTGTCCCCTGCCTCCTGTTACCATCGATCCTAGACGCACAGTTCGGGACCCCCTACCCGAGATCCGCCGGTTTTGACACCGACACCCGGGTTTCCGTCCATCAATCCAGAGCTCAATACAACCGCGATACTTAAATCGCTCAAATAGCCACCTTAGATGGACACAACCATTAGAAGAAGAAACTGAAACTTGATGGAGTACCCTAAACCAGAGATCCTCGACAAAGAAAGTCTCGATTCGAGGAACGAAATATCAATAGAGGAACGAAAACCGCAGGGTATGAAATTTGGGTAGGGTTGGCAGGGAAAGTCCAACTGAAACTTTCTTTGATTACCTTTTTTCTCCAACTGGCTCAGAGATTGCATTTGCCCTTAACCGGTAACCTCCTTTGAATCCTTCGTTTAGACCCTCCCTATTGGTATTGGCATTGGCTCGAGAGCAAGGACCTTATTTGATCGCTTAGAACTTGATGGAGGGAAACTCACTCGCTCGAGATATGCTTAAGCTAGCTCAAGAAGAGTACTAATTTTATATGCCTTAAAGAGGGGATTCAAAGAGTAGCCTTTTACTAGGGCTTAAGTGACTCGTTTCATATTGCTTACTATGGTCTAGACAGTGAGGAAGGTGAGTTGGAAGATATACCTAATGTCAAATGAGACTTTCTCCTCACCAAATTGAAGCGTGAGCTTAGCATCTTTCACATCGATGACAGCCCCTACAGTAGCTAGAAAAGGTCTCCCCCCAAAAAATAAATAATAGGAAAGCTCTTATCCTACATCTCCAAGACAACAAAATCAACTGGAAATGCGAAGTTACCAACTATTGCAGGGATATCACCCAAAATGTCTGCCAGATCCTGATCAGCAAGGTGGAGAGTGATGCTAGTCGGCCGTACATCACCCAATGGTAGTGGCTCGTAGACAGTGAAGGGAATCACAGTAGACCCAAGACCACATAAAGCATGGAAAGTTTGACTTCCTATCAAGCATGGAATACTGAAACTGGCAGGCTCATCTAAGTTGAGAGGTAGCTTATTTGAACGAGTGCACTACATTCCTTAGTAAGAGTAACCAGTTCTGGCTCGTTAATGGTTCGCTTCTTTGCGAGCTGGTCCTTAAAGAACTGTGTATACATCGGCACCTGTAAGACACCATCAAGGATGGGGGTGGTAATCTGCATATCTGTCATCATATCCAGAAACTTTGCAATCTGCTTGTCTTCAGTTGTCTTCACAAACCGTTCTGGAAATGGCAGCTTCGGGTTGACAGGTGAAGCAAATTGATGATGGATCATTAGGAGAAATAGCTGCTGGTGTAGAAGAACTAGGCTGTGCAGCAGAAGTAGTGGACTGTTGAGGTCCCTGCGGAGAAGGTATTGGGCCGACTAGGGTAGAAGGCAGGTGGTACATACAACGCTGGCATTGGGGAAGAGGATCGGTTGTAGTCTTACCACTCCAACTAGTAAAGGCTCCACGTGGGTGAACTTCAGGTTGAGGTGGAAGTCTCCCTTGTAGATGGTTGTGAGGCTACCATACGAGTGGTCAATGTTTGCATAGAAGAATCCTTACACCCAATATTGTCACTCCTTTTAGAATACCTGTCTACACCTACATCAGCAAGATGTAGTTTTATTAAGTCGGCTTCCATTCCTTATTCGGAAGGCGTTGGATACTTGATATACGCTATGCTATGTACTCGGCCCACCATTGCACATGCTGTTTTAGGAAGCATATTTTGATTCTTATTCAGGGAAAGCTCATATCCATCAAAAACCAATCGAAGTCCAGCTTTATCCCAAGCATCCATTGTTTGCCCCGATTGAAGATCCGACACGACACCCTCTCTTCCATCTCTGGCTTCCTAACCAGATCCATTTACCCCTGCTTGAAAAAGTGTTTCCATTCGTAGTTCAGGGTTTCCTAGTCCCAGGTTTATTCGTAACCGGCTCCCTATCCAGGTCTTCCTCCTCAACAGCTATCTTTGTTTGATATCCGTTTCGTGAACCTAATGTAGAACCTGTAAACTAAAGACTTGAGTCCCGGAACCGCAGCCATTCAAAAATCTATCAATTTGATTCGAAATACCAAGGTTCGAAGACCTCTGGGGCATATCAAAGTACTTTCACTTGCCCCATAACAAGAATTTCTAGGGTATGTGAGTGGTGTCGGACGCTATAGGGGTTTGTGTATTCACATAAGGAGAAGAAAGAGGCTCTCATTGCTGCTGGGATAAGACAAAACCTTCTTCCTTGATCCATGGCGTCACCGCTGCTATATTAAAAGAGTAATTTTATTGGCTGACTATGATTCCTGCAAATAAGTCTTGGGGTCATTCCGGGATGATGCTTCCTAATTCTTCCTAGCTTTTGCTCCATTCATCACTATGGGGCACCACATATATAAGCATTGGGAGATCGATCTAATTGCAAAAGAAATGGGAAGCAAAGTGTTGGTTATCTAGCAAGTATAGAGATGATGCAGTATCTTCATTGGCGAGACAAGCAAAGAAGTAGACACAAAAAAGCAAAGTCAAGCAAGCAGCAACATTGGTGACTTTATTGAGTCTTGTCCTAGTTGATCTGGAAATGCTCGAAGAAGCCTTTGACTCATCCAATGCTTAATTGGTTGTCATAATTTCTTTCCTGGAAACATGTACAAAATGAAAGACTTATGTGAATAAGATAAGATCCAATTCTATGAGAACATTCACAATTGATCGATAGCTCACAAGCTACCTGCTTATAGGCGGGGCATCAGTTGTAACAAACAGGGGAGTGTATTTCCCACTCCCCTGTTGGTTAAAGCAGACTCGTATGCTTCGTAGTAAAACCTTCCTTTACCGCAGGCAAGCTCTCCTCCGTCTCTGTATGCTTGGGTGAATGCCATAAGCGGATTTATGTTTTTTATGGAAAACAGTTTGAAAGGGTCGACATAGCCTATCTTTGACCAGCTACCTCATATGAGATTGAAATAGAGAATAGAATGGAGTAGGAACACAAATAACTTATATGTAATCTAATGTTCTTTTATTTGAATACTAGGAATCGCACCTAAATTCCATCAATCATTCAGTTAGAAGTCCTCTATTTCATCCTTGATGTTTCAATCGAAGGAGATACTATATTTCACAATCTATCCATCTGGATTCCTCTTTTTAAAGAAAGTCTTTCCTGGATCCTGAAAAAACAAGAAAGAACAGAATGAGAACTAAGATTTCTTTCAGTTGAGCAGTTGAGGGAACGAGTAAGATACATTTGTCAGTCTACTATTCTTTCGGGAAGGAATTGAGCCTCAATCATCATACGCAAAGAAAGAAATCCTTCGATAGAGAGAACATTCAGAGTTAGTAGTTGAGTAAGTATAGGTTCACTCCGATTACCAAACCGGCGACTTTACAACTTAGGGAGCAGCAGGCCTTGTGTTTGTGGTGAAGGTACTGGAATCTTTTCAATATGAAAATAGGTGGTATCCAAAAGGACAAAAATATCAACTAGGGATCTGGTGGACTACTGTCATGAGTCACAAGGCATTGGTAGACTGACTCACTCAGATGTTTGGCTATTTAACCTAAGAAGTATGTCTGGATGGATGACTTCATAGTCCAAGATGGTAATATCGATTGTTCATCTAATTCACCAACATGACCAACCACAATGAATGTCTTTAACCGCCTTATCAAACTTGGATTGCAGCCTTTTCTATCTCTGTATAAAGTCAGTCAGTCCCAGTGTTGGGCAGAGCCCATTGTCAAAAGATCGTTTTGCTAGGATGCTTGCTTGAATCTAGCTACTTCCAAAAAAGGCATTTTTCACTCTATAGGGTATGGCTACAAACCGAATGAAGAAGTCAGAAGCAGTTCATCGCCTGTGGGAGCTTGCTAATAGTAAGGAAGCCATAATCTTTCTATCAGATTGCCTATTTGTCTATCTGTCTGGTGAAGAGAGAATGTAAGATACTCTCAATAGGGCAAGCACCCAATACCTCATAGAGTCCAAAGCTCCAGCTCAAAGAGTTCAGGAAGACCAACCATCCACACTTGATTAGCTACTGTGCACTTCACCAGAACATGGTCTATGTCCTCCACTACCCCTTCACAAACATAAAAAAACACTGAGACAATGGGAGCAAATTCCTTGAGACAAGAAGTTCGTTCTCTGCACGGAAGTCTATTCCAATAAGCTTTCCACCAAAAAAACGGAATGCAGGGAATGACCTTAAGCTTCCATACGCAAGAGAAATGAAGACCACCTTCCTCATTAAATGGCTGGCAGACCTCCCTGTATACTTCCTTCATCCTAATCGTCAGAGTGAATAGAAGACCCCCATGTCAAAGTATTAGAACAGATGCTTCTAGGAATTGGTACAACTGAAATTTCTCGCACCACCTCATCAGGGAGAAAAAAAGCTAATAAACTAAGATGCCAATCCCAATTAGGAATGAGATAGTGGGAGAGAGACAAACCTTCCAACAGCTCTGACATGTTCATAGGAATAGGCCTTCTATTCAATGTAGTCCCACCGAGCCAAGGGTCTTATAACAATCGCACCGAATTATCATCTAAAATCTGCCACTGGAAGTTCTCTTTAATAGAATGACTGGCTTTACATATCTCCTTATTAATAGGAAATGAATGGGCAGCAACATAGAACCCATCCCAAGAACCCTCAAACCTCCCTGGAGAACACGGCTCCACAACATATTTGGTAGCGGATCCACTTTTCCTTATCTGTTAACGTATACCTTTCCTTTGCCTATGAGCTAGCTAGAGATCCATCGTTATCCTTTCCGGCAATGGAGGCGGAATCAATGGTCATGTCAGGTTTCAGATTCAAAGAGAGATGTCAAGCAAGCGCCGAATCTGAGTACTCAACTTGCCCGACCCGCCTCTTCCACTAGACCTCGTCTTTCAAAGAGCAGCGGCCCTGCAAGCCTAATAGAACCTTGTTTCCCTATTACTTACTTTTGCTTTGAGCGTCGCACTCCAGCGGCTTTCTTTCCTATGGCTTGGATGGGGGTCCTCAACAAGATCTATATAGGTGTCATTATTTACTTATTTAGACGATAGATGATGATAGAGAGCAGACTGGCTCTGAGGAAGAATATCTTAAGTAGTTGAATCCGCTCCGCTAGGTTAAATTGTATGATCTGGATGTAGGAGGACTGCTGCTGGTGACACAATTTCTTTTGGGTCTGAAGAATGAACTCAGAGCTGCAGTGGAAGTGCAGGTGCCTAACTCAATTAGTGAAGCCGCATCTTTTGCTCAATCAAGTGCGGGAAGGAGTTTTGGAGAGAGGCAGGCACTACATGAACAAGAAGGACAGTAACTAGAATTATAAGTCGGCTGCCCCACAGCAGCAAGGCTATGTCTCAGTCAAAGTTCGACAAGGGGCAAAACAATTGCTGTCCTAATAGAAGTTCATGTCGATCCAGCCAAGCCAGTGCCATCATTAGAAAGTCCGATCATTTTAGTTTCAGCCAGTTCAAGTTAGGGCAAGGAGGAAAGGAAGAGAGTAATGCAAGGATGTAAAGAATGAGGCGCTAGAACAGACTGGCCCGCAGGCTTCCAACCTGACACCGCTTTGCTACTTTTCGAAAGAGGAAGAGAAGTTGCTTGTACGAGACTGCGCCTCCCGGCTGGAAACTCCAATGGCATTTTCAGTAAATGAAAGCAAAGCGAAGCTTTACGACCAAGGAGAGATAAGCATATTTTATGAATGATAAAAGGAGTGCTCCCCGAGCACATGCTTGCTTGGAAGGATAGAGCACCACAAGACAAGATGGCATATTGAAGGGAAGGCTACGAAAAGAATTCTGGTCTCTCAAACGCCTGGCATACTAATACGAGCCGCATACTTGAATACTAGTGACATATTGGAGGAAAGGAGATTATTGGAATACTAGAGGGAGTTACGCCCATAAGAACTGCTGGCTGTAAACGCGACTTGCTCTGCTCCTCCTAAAACCCTTTTCGATAGTAAGATAGATATAGATCTAAAGGGCCTAGAAGGGCAAGCATGGACCGAATAATACACATACTCTGTCTAGATAGACGATTTCTTCTTTCATTTCCACTCAAATCCATGAACACTTTCATGCTGCAAGAGAAAGATCACAGTTCAAACTGATCTCTGACCTACATCCGCTAAGCCCTATGCCGGCTGTATGATCAGATATTTAGAAAGGAGATCATGTTCAAGTCATCATAAGGGAGCTGAGCGGGTTGACCACTAATCTAAAAAAAGTAATAAGGTCGACCGCCCGATAAATAGTGGTACGGAACTTTTTTCCACCTTCCTCAAAAGGGGAGGAGAAACTAGTTGCAAACTCCAATGGCCCTCTGAAGGACCCACTACCTGCCGATCCACCTCTTCAAGAGCTTCACGTAACTTACTCAACTATGCTAGAGCCCATAATAGCTTGTGGCTGCACACGGAAGTTTCTAGCATGAATCATCTCAGTTCCCTTTGAGCCTGGGTGGCGGTCCATAGGAAAATCACACGGAACCCCGAGATTTCCAAAAAATACAGGCAACACTGGGTACTCCAGGTGCCTCAATCCACCCAGATGTGTATTTAAGTTGCCACCTTAAGTTGAACCATTAATTAACAATCTCACATCTGTCATGGATTTCACTCACCCCAACCACGTCTACGGGCATAGCATAGCAGCACAAGCAATTCGTATAAGTAACTCCCAAGGTTTGAATGTAACAAGGCAATAGGTTGTACCTCATCAACTACTTCCCAACTCACATGTTAAAGACATCCTAACCATGCAATGTTTGAGGATTGGAACTAATGCATAAAAACTGGGTGATAAAGGGGTATGATCAAAGTGTTACTTGCCTTGCTGACGATCCGCGAAACCTAGGGACTCCAAATAACACGCTCCACACTCCGGGAATTCTATCGCAAACAAACAATAGCATACATAAGCAATCAAGAAAAGAAGCACGGGTAAAACTCAAATAAGAAGATCTACTGGAAAGTTCAACTTAAGAACTCCGGTTAGCAAAAAGAATCAAATCAAACGGAGCAACAAAACTCAAACGGCGAAAGAAACAAGATCCATTTACTAATCTGGACCTAGGTCAAATTTTACAGTACCAAAACCTTGTTTAACTTGGTTAAACAGAAAGAGGGTCTCGAGACGAAGATCTAGGCGCTTGAATCGCCTGATTCCGACAAATGAGCGAAAAGATAAACTAGAACGAAAATCGGATGAGAAATCGCGATCAGAAATAACCGCGGAAAAATCAGATAAAAGAAAGCTGATGAACAGGCTAACGAACGAGCGTTCGTTTTCTGTAACTAATGAGCGAAAACCGTTCGTTAAAACGAACGTACGGACGAACGTGCGCTAAAAAGAAAAACCGGGAAAAACCGGCGAACCGATCTAAAAAATGAACTAGGGTTTTTCTGAAAAAACCAAATCGGTTTTCTTTTAAAAAAAGGCGGCAACGGCTACCTCGTCGGTCCAGCGAGACGCGGCGGCGACGACGGGGCGAGGCGACGCGGCGGCGGTGGCGGGTGGTGGTAGTGGTGGGGGGCTGAGTATTTAAGGAGGGGGGTGCTGGCTTGGAGGAGGGACAAAGGCGGCGGGGAGGGGAGTCCGGCTCGGACTCCTCTGAGTCAGCGGCGGCGGGGCGCGGCCAGTCTCCAGGAGGGAGACGACGCGCGGGTGGGAGCGGGCCGACGGCTGGGCTTTGGCCAAGTTAGCCTCTGTGCGTTTTTTTAAATATATTTCGGTGAAACTAAAAAAATCCTAGAAAATAAAATAAAAATTTAAAAATGCCAAAACAAATTTTCACCGTCTAAATGAAATATTTAGAACGAGATGAACATTTTCTTGGCCCTAAAATGCAACTTTGAAAAACGTGCAATTTTTCTAATGCAAATAAAATTGCAAAAAAAATCCAAATAAAAACAAATGTTTGATTTTAATATTTTTCCTCCAATATTTCATTTATTTTGGAGAAGTCATATTATCTCCTCTCATATATTTTAATATGAAATATTTTTGGAGAGAAAAATAACTAAAACCAAAATCCTCGTTTCAAAATTTGATAAGCTCAAATTTGAAAACCGGGAAAATCCCCAACTCTCTCCGAGGGTCCTTGAGTTGCTTAGGATTTCGAGGATCGCGAGACGAAATGCACCAAAATATGATATGCAAGAATGATCTATGTATAACATTCCAAATTGAAAATTTGGGATGTTACAATACCTAAACAAGATAGTGGTTTTTAGTTTGGTAAGGTTTATATTAATTTAAAAGTCTTAAATTTGAAGAATGTTTACTAATTTTAAAGAATGTTTGCTAATTGAATTATATTTTTCAAAAGATTGTTTACTAGGAAGCCGGCTGCTACAGCCACAACACCACAACAATTTTGATGCGCAATAAGGATAATGACCCTTGTAAAGGAAAATGCTTGTATGTTTAAATGGGCTACCGTTTGTATGGCCCATGTTGCACATGTTAATTTTTTTTGTAATGATAGTAATGAAAATAAAGTTAAAACGCTCATGTTTTATGAATATTAATTATATTATACATAAAAAAGGGGCAGCCTGGTGCATGTAGCTCCCTTTCCAAGACTTGAACCCGTGACCTCATGGTCACAAGGCAACCGATTTATCACTGCGCCAAGGCTCCCCTTCATTAATTATATTATACATACAAAAAATTATTTAGCAAAATGTTCAAGCAATTTCAAAAGGTATTGATGTATTATTTTTGAAACAATCATATAAATAAAATAGTATTTCTGATTGTAGTAATAATTCTATAATTTTGAATAATAAAATTACTTCCTAAATAGAATAAATAAATATTGTTTTAATTATACAAAATTTGGATATTTATGTGAAATTTTTAGAATTCATAAGTTTGTTGTTAAGGGATTTTTTGTATAACTTGAAAATATTCATAATTCTGCAAAATTTAAAATGTTTTTACAAAATATTGACATTTGAATATATTTCAATTATATAAAAACACCCGGATAACTCCGGTACAACGACAATGGACTGGCGATGCAACGCGAATGATGACATGATAAATGCAATGAATCAATAAATACCCGATATAATAGTTATAATATGGAAAGAATCTAGGGAACCGGTGTCAGGGTGTTACAACTCTCCCCCACTTATAAGATATCTCGTTACGAGATCTAGGAATGACAAGATGAAGAGGTAAAACTAAGTTGCTTCTTTGACAAACGTGGGAGACCAAAGTTACGAAAGACATGAAAAGAAGAATTTGAAAGCACTCCGGTTGAAAAAGGAAACAAGGAATACAACATGGTCTTGAGAAGATGGATAGAACTTCGAAGAGAGCAACAACATGATGCCTACGAAACAAATGAAAGATAGCTATATACTTTGATCTAAAATAATGAGAATCCAACATCTTGTAGCACAAAGAACTTGAAATAACAATCTTACGAGGAAGGCTTGAACGTAGTTGTTGAAACCTCAACAACCAAAAGATTAACATCCAATGCGCTTATGGAAAACATCCCAAAACATTTGGGCAAAAACCTGCCACTAACGTAAACATTATACAAAACTCTTTCAATGAGAGGAAAAACGAATCTTGGATCATCGATAAGCACCAAAAATAACAACATTCCCTAGGGAAGGCTTTAGGTAAAATCTATCCCAAGATAACTCATTCCTAGAAATTCTTTATGGAATAGGCTGAAAAGATATCCTTCTCGAACAACTTCTTTTCATGGCTCCTCATGATTCATGAATGATATAACACAACTTCTTCAACAACCTCAAGCTTAGATAGGAAATGAAAAGTGATAAGTCACAACTCTTAGAAGAAAAGGGGAGAAAGAACTTGCACTTCGGAATGCAAGAAGAGCAATGCTTGAACTCTTCAAAGGAAATCATGATGAAAGGCCACTTGAACACCTTAATGATGGCACCAAGTAGAATAGCTTGGAGATTAGATTCTTGAGAAAGAGAAAAACCTCAAGATTGGCAAAACAAACTTGATGAACAAACATAAATTGAATAATCCATGATGAACAACCACCGTGCCGAGCCTCTGGGAAGAACTCCAGAAATAAAAGGGTGATTGGGAGAAAGTGAAGATGGAAAGATACAAGTTAAAATTTTGAACAATTTTCTTCCAACAACCTTGACAACGAAGAGAGACGAGGCATCCTGACGAGATCACCGAGAAACGCTCGAAACTTCAAAAAAAATGATGAAACACTTGGAACCGATAATTTATGTATGGGATTCGGCAGTAGTTCATGGCCGATGAGATTTGTTTTTAAAGTTTTAAACACCCCCTGTGCGACACAATGACAAGTGTGTCGTGGAGTGGCAAGCTCATTGACTTGGGATTTACCATGTCGAATGCATTGCGATCATGTGGAGATCGCGGCCATCCTCGTCGAGGGTGGGAAGAGATTCATGAGTAGTTCATGGCCGATGAGATTTGTTTTTAAAGTTTTAAACATTCCCTTGCGCGACACAATGACAAAGTTATCATGAAGTGACAAGCTTATTGCCTTCGCACTTACCACGTCGAATGCCTTGCGATCATGTGGACATCGCAGCGATCATCAGCGAGGGTGGGAAGAGATTCAGGAGTAGTTCATGGACGATGAGATTTTTTTTAGTTTTAGACATTCCCTTGCGTGACACAGTGTCAAGTGAGTCATGTAGTGGCAAGCTTATTGCCTTGGGATTTACCACGTCGAATGCATTGCGACCATGTGGACATCACGACCATCATCGGTGAGGGTGGGAAGAGATTCAGGAGTACTTCATGGCCGATGAGATTTGTTTTTAAAGTTTTAGACATTCCCTTGCGCGGCACAATGACGAGTGTATTGTGCAGTGGCAAGCTCATTGCCTTGGGATTTACCACGTCGAATGCATTGCGATCATGTGGACATCGCGACCATCATTAGCGAGGGAGGGAAGAGATTCGGGAGTAGATCATGCCTAATATGATTTGTTTTTAAAGTTTTAAACATTACCTTATGCGAAACAATTACAAGTGTGTCATGAAGTGGCAAGCTCATTGCCTTGGGATTTACCATGTCGAACGCATTGCAATCATGTGGACATTGTGGCCATTGATACGTCTCCAACGTATCTATAATTTTTTATTGTTCCATGCTGTTTTATTATCAATATTGGATGTTTTATAATCATTTTATAGTCATTTTATATCATTTTTTGGTACTAACCTATTGACATAGTGCCAAGTGCCAGTTCCTGTTTTTTCCATGTTTTTTACATCGCATGAAATCAAACGGAGTCCAAATGCCACGAAACTTCACGATGATTTTTTATGGGCCAAAAGGAAGCAGATGGGCCCTGGTTGCACCTAGGGGGAGTCCCGAGGAGGGGACAACCCACCAGGGCACGCCAGGAGGCCCTAGCGCGCCCTGGTAGGTTGTGCCCACCTCAGGTGCCCCCCGGACTGCCTCTTTCCTCTATAAATACCCCAAAAATACCAGAACCCTAGGGGAGTCGACAAAATATTCATCCAGCCGCCGCAGAGTCCAGAACCACTAGATCCAATCTAGACACCATCACAGAGGGGTTCACCACTTCCATTGGTGCCTCTCCAATGATGCGTGAGTAGTTCTTTGTAGAATTTCGGGTTCGTAGTTAGTAGCTAGATGGCTTCATCTCTCTCTCGCTGAATTCTCAATACAATGGTCTATTGGAGATCCATATGATGTAACTCTTTTTCGGTGTGTTTGTTGGGGTCTGATGAATTTTGAGTTTATGATCAGTCATATCTTTTTATATCCATGAAAGTTATTTGAGTTTCTGTGATCTCTTATATGCATGATCTCTTATAGCCTCATATTTCTTCTCCGATATTTGGATTTTGTTTGGACAACTTGATCTATTTATCTTGCAATGGGAAGAGGTGCCTGGTAGTGGGTTCGATCTTACGGTGCTCGATCCCAGTGACAGAAAGGGAAACAACACGTATGTATCGTTGCTACTAAGGATAAAAAGACGAGATGTATATCTACCGCCATATAGATAAACGGGTCTTGTCTACATCATGTCATCATTCTTATTGCATTACTCCATGTTTCCGTGAACCTAATACACTAGATGCATGCTGGATAGCGGTCGATGTGTGGAGTAATAGTAGTAGATGCAAGCAGGAGTCGGTCTACTAATCTTGGACGTGATGCCTATGTAATGATCATTGCCTGGATATCATCATAATTATTTGAAGTTCTATCAATTGCCCAACAGTAATTTGTTTACCCATCATTTTCTATTTTTCTCGAGAGAAGCCACTAGTGAAACCTACAGCCCCCGGGTCTTCTTTCTCATATATTTTCCTTCCGATCTACTTTTCCTTTGCATTTTTATTCAGATCTATTAAACCAAAAAAATACAAAAATACCTTGCTGCATTTTATCTTTATTTATTTTATTTAGCATTCAATCTATCAATCTACTACAATTTACCTCACGTCCGCTTGCCTATCTTGAGGCGCCGTACCCCGGAAGGGATTGACAACCCCTTTAACTCGTCGGGTTGCGAGGTGTTGTTGTTTGTGTGCAGGTGTTGTTTACTTTGTGTTGCTTGGTTCTCCTACTGGTTGGATACCTTGGTTTCATAACTGAGGGAAATACCTACCGTCGCTGTGCTACATCATCCCTCCCTCTCCGTGGAAATACCGACGTAGTTGCAGCTACCATCAAGGAGAATTTCTGGCGCCGTTGTCGGGGAGCATCTTCAACATAACCAGGTTCCTAATCAAAAATCTCATCTCCTTGCAATTTACATTATTCGCCATTTGCCTCTCAATTTCCTCTCCCCCACTTCACAAAAAATTTGTTGTTTTATTCGCCTCTCTTTTTCGTTTGCCGCTTTCTTGCCAGATCTATTTTTGAGTGCAATCTTGTTGTGTGGTCATCATGACTCAAGAGAACACCAAGTTATGTGATTTCTCAAGTACCAACAACAATGATTTTATTGGCACTCCGCTTGCTCCTCCCGCCACTAGTGCGGAGACTTGTGATATGAATACCGCTTTGCTGAATCTTGTTATGAAAGACCAATTTTCTGGTACTCCTAATGAGGATGTCGTGTGTTGGGGAACGTAGCAATAATTCAGAATTTTCCTATGTGTCACCAAGATCAATCTAGGAGATGCTAGCAACGAGAGGGAGGGAGTGCATCTTCATACCCTTGAAGATCACTAAGCGGATGCGTTACAAGGAACGCGGATGATGGAGTCGTACTCGCGGTGATTCAAATCGCGGAAGATCCGGTCTAGCGCCAAACGGATGACGCCTCCGTGTTCAACACATGTACAGCCCGGGGACATCTCCTCCTTCTTGATCCATCAACAGGAGAGGAGAAGTTGAGGGAGAGCTCCGGCAGCACGACAGCGTGGTGGTGGAGCTTGCAGTTCTCCGGCAGGGCTTCACCAAACACTATGGAGGAGGAGGTGTTGGAGAGGGGGGCTGCTCCAGGGGAGGGGTACGGCAGCCCTCCCACCCCCTCTATTTATAGGGTGAAGGAAGAGGGGGCCACCCCCCCTTAGATGCATCTAGAGGGGGGGCAAGGGGGGGACTTGCCCCCCAAGTTAAGTGGGAGGCGCCCCCACCCTCTAGGGCTTTCAACCCTAGACGCCTTGGGCCCTTGGTGGTGGGGGCGCACCAGCTCAATAGGGGGCTGGTTCCCACCCTTGTTCAGCCCACATGGCCCACTGGGGTAGGTGGCCCCACCCGGTGGACCCCCGGACACCTTTTTGTGGTCCAGGTACAATACTGACAACCCTCGAAATTATTCCGGCGACTGAAACTGGACTTCCCATATATAATTCTTCACCTCCGGAACATTCCGGAATTCCTCGTGACGTCCGGGATCTCATCCAGGACTCCGAACAACCTTCGGTAACCGCATACAATTTCCCATAACAACTCTAGCGTCACCGAACGTTAAGTGTGTAGACCCTACGGGTTCGGGAACAATGCGGACATGACCGAGACATCTCTCCGGCCAATAACCAGCATCGGGATCTGGATACCCATGTTGGCTCCTGATAACCCACAAGTATAGGGGATCAATTGTAGCCTCTTTAGATAAGTAAGAGTGTCGAACCCAACGAGGAGCTAAAGGTATAACAAATATTCCATCAATTTCTATCGACCACCGATACAACTCTACGCACGCTTGACGTTCGCTTTACCTAGAACAAGTATGAAACTAGAGGTACTTTGTAGGTGTTGTGGGATAGGTTTGCAAGAATATAAAGAGCACGTAAATAAAAACTAGGGTCTGTTTTAGGTAAAGAAGTAATAAAGTTAGTATAGCGAGTGTGGAAAAGTGGTGTTAGTAGTTGCGAAATTGTCCCTAAGCAATTGACTATGTTACTAGACCGATAGCAAGTTTTACACTGCTAGCATGTCATCCCTGTGTTGGAATTCTATGCACTTATGATTGGAACTATTAGCAAGCATCCTCAACTACTAACGTTCATTAAGGTAAAACCCAACCATAGCATTAAGATATATTGACCCCCCTCCAATCCCGTATGCATCAATTTCTATGCTAGGTTGAAGCTTCTGCCACTCTTGCCCTCCAATACATAGTCCTATCAACATACAACTAACCCTATGGTGTGATCCACGCACGCGCTCATATGATGGGCACCAAAGGACAGCAACATAACCACAAGCAAATTAAACCAATAATAGCAATTCACCAATTACCGATAGGACAACGGAAATCTACTCGGACATCATAGGATGGCAACACATCATTGGATAATAATATGAAGCATAAATCACCATGTTCAAGTAGAGGGTACAATGAGTTACAGTAGAGTGTAACATTGTAGATAGATGGGGGAAGGTGATGAAGATGTTGGTGAAGATAACAGAGGTGTTGGTTAAGATCGCCGTCACACGATGATGGCCCCGGCGGCGTTCCGGCGCCACCGGGAGAGAGGGGGAGAGAACCCCCTTCTTCTTATTCTTTCTTGACCTTCTCCCTAGATGGGAGAAGGGTTTCCCCTCTGGTCCATGGTCTCCATGGAGGCGGAGGGGCGAGAGCCCCTCCGAGATTGGATCTGTCTCTCTGTCTCTCTCTGTTTCTGCGTTCCTGATTCTGCCCTTTCACAGTTTCTTGAATTTCCGGAGATCCGTAACTCCGATTGGGCTGAAATTTGGACACGATTTTTATCCGGATATTGGCTTTCTTGTGGCGAAGGAAGGGCACTAACCTCCTTATGGGGTGTCCATGAGGGCCCAGGGCGCGCCTGACACCCTGGGGCGTGTTGGAGATATGCCCTAGAGGCAATCATGTATGATGATATTTCCTATGTGTTTATGAATAAAGATAGTCCTTGGACATTATATATGATGTGTATCAGCAAGTACGTGACTTGATTGTGGGACTATGCATTGTAAGATGAACATCCTAAAAGGTCCCTAGTCGAAAGGACTATGTGGACGCGCAACCATCTAGACTAGCATATGACACGGTCGATGGCTTGGTCTCAGTAGCCATGAGGCATTGGATGCTAACTGGATAATATGGACTTGGAAGGATCTGGTCAGATTCGACGTAGTCAGATCCATGTTGAGATAAGGTCCGAGTCGGACAGACCCAACTATGAGACGCAGGGATATGTCATATGTGAGTCTCTAGTACAACATAGGTTCTATGTCCTAAGACCTGAGCTGGCGCATATACTCGGGACGGTAACAGACTTGCTTTGGGCCAACCAAATGCTACTCCGTGACTGGGTAGTTACAAAGGTAGGTTTCGGGCTTGTCCAGACCCATGCTGCGAGACATGGTCGAGCAAGATGGGATTTGCCCCTCCGATCAGGAGAGATATACTCTGGGCCCCTTGTGTGATCCGACCAGGATAAGCATGGCCATGCGACAAGGATTATGAGATAATCTGGTTTGTGGTCGGCATCACTGGAATGAGAAAGAGGTCGGGCTAGCACAAGGATGACATACCCGCCTTGAGCCCGAACTATATCGTGTGGCAAAAGGAATGGAAGTGTGATGTACATGTTCGCCTACAGCTTCATCGTCAGCTTGGTGGTCGGCACGCCTTGCTAGAGGCCGCTACCAACCATGTAGTCTGGATTTGATCCGAATTGCGACCAAGGCGGCTTGAACCTAAGGGGTCGCGCTCTTAAGGGAAGGAACCTACGAGGTTGGATCCGAGGACACTGGTCGGATGTGATCCGAGTTGTATTCGGATTATGGTCGAGTAGCCTTATGGGCTTTAGGGTCCGTGCGAGGCCCAAGTATTGAGCCCGCGACGGACACCTATATAAAGTGGGGTGCGGCAAACTCATGTGGTTGATCGCTTCAATGCTGTCACTAGGGTTTGCATGTGTTGCGAATAGACACCTCACTACTAGGAAAAGACTAATTAGTGGCACACCTGTTTTGGCCATTAATGGCGCACTATAGGTGCGCCACTATTATCATGCCATTAGTAACAAATACTAATGGCGCACCTCTGGTGCGCCATTAGTATCCCAGATAGTAATGGCGCACCTATAGTGCGCCATTACTATGCCTATCTGGTGCGCCATTACTATCTGACTTAGTAATGGCGCACCACATAGAAGTGCACCATTACTATCAATTTTTTTTAGTTTTTTTTTCAGAATTTTTTTCCAATTTTTTTTCTTAATCTCGGGTCACTATGCTTAATCTCATAATCTCGGGTCACTATGCTTAATCTCAAGTCAAATCGCACTCCGTGGTCAAACTTTCTGGAAGGTCACCCATCCTCACACTACTCCAGCCCAAGCACACTTAACTTCGCAGTTCTATCCAACCCCAGCACCAACTCACTTCACAGACACTTGTTGATATATCTATCATATCAATCCTATTAAACCTTGTTGATGTCTAGGACTTTGTTCATGTTCATGAGTGTGATGAAATTTTGAAAAAATATTTCAAACTTCCTGGTCATATTACGTATCATATTTTGAATTTTTTTCCAAAAAAAGTGATATGGACATTATTGGCGTACCTACACATGGTGCGCCACTGCTATATAGCAGTGGCGCACCACATATGTGGTGCGCCATTAATGTCCATATTAGCTATAACCCTTTTCCTAGTAGTGCCTCCACTCGCCGCCGGTTGTGTGATTGGACCTAGCAGTCCACTGCACGACGTTCCTCCTGCACGCGCGGATACCGTTAGAGGCGGCGCACTTGCACCATTCCGGTGAACCTGTATGTGGGAACCGACTACCGGCTGTACGAGGGAGATCAGACGAGGAGGAGACGATCCACACGGACACGCTGCCCCAACTCTTCTTCCGCTGCACGACACTACGCGTCTAGTGGTAATGAACTGTGATCCATCTCCCGTAGCATGTTCTTGGTCGTTCTGCGCGTAGGAAAATTTTAATTTGTAGTCGACGCACCCTACCGTAGAACCCAACAGGGCGCTCCCCTGCCTCATGGCCCCCTCAGGCATCGTCTCGCGTTGATTCTTCTTCCCAAAAATCACATATATTCCAAAAAAATCTCTATCAGTTTTTATCCTGTTTCGACTCAGTTTGATATGGATTTTCTATGAAACAAAAAACATGCAACAAACATGAACTGGAACTAGGCACTGGATCAATATGTTAGTCCCAAAAATAGTATAAAAAGTTGCCAAAAGTATATAAAAGTTGTAGAATATTGGCATGGAACAATCAAAAATTATAGATACGATGGAGACGTATCAGCATCCCCAAGCTTAATTATTGCTCGTCCTCGAGTAGGTAAATGACAAAAAAGATAATTTTCGATGTGGAATGCTACCCAGCATAATCTTGATCATGTAATCTAATCATGGTATATTAAGACAGGAGTGAATCAAAGCAATAGTCTATCATTTTACATTAAGACAATAATACTTCAATCATACTAATAAAGCAATCATGTCTTTTCAAAATAACATGGCCAAAGAAAGTTATCCCTACAAAATCATATGGTCTGGCTATGCTCCATCTTCACCACAAAAAATATTCAAATCATGCACAACCCCGATGACAAGCCAAGCAATTGTTTCATACTTTTGACGTTCTCAAACCTTTTCAACTTTCACACAATACATGAGCGTGAGCCATGGATATAGCACTATAGGTGGAATAGAATATGATGATGGAGGTTGTGTGGAGAAGACAAAAAGGAGAAAGTCTCACATTGACGTGGCTAATCAACGGGCTATGGAGATGCCCATAAATTGATGTCAATGTGAGGAGTAGGGATTGCCATGCAACGGATGCACTACGAGCTATAAGTGTATGAAAGCTCAAACTGGAAACTAAGTGGGTGTGCATCCAACTTGCTTGCTCATGAAGACCTCCGGCATTTGAGGAAGCCCATCATCGAAATATACAAGCCAAGTTCTAAAATGAAAATTCCCACTAGTATACGAAAGTGATAACTCAAGAGACTCTCTATATGAAGAACATGGTGCTACTCTGAAGCACAAGTGTGGTAAAAATATAGTAACATTGTCCCTTCTCTCTTTTCTCTTTTTTTTATTTTTATTTTTCTTTATTTTTCTTTTTTCGGTAGGCTT
>NC_041384.1:727497128-727529171 GCF_002162155.2 Triticum dicoccoides
GGGGCTTCTTTGGCCACTTTTATTTTGATAACCTCACATGGGACAATGTTCTAATAATGATGATCATCACACTTTTATTTACTTACAACTCAATATTACAACTCGGTACTAGAACAAAATATGACTCTATATGAATGCCTCCGGCGGTGTACCGGGATGTGCAATGATCTAGCGTAGCAATGACATCAAAAAACGGACAAGCCATGAAAACATCATGCTAGCTATCTGACGATCATGCAAAGCAATATGACAATAAATTCTCAAGTCATATATATGATGATGATGGAAGTTGCATGGCAATATATCTTGGAATGGCTATGGAAATGCCACAATAGGTAGGTATGGTGGTTGTTTTGAGGAACATATAAGGAGGCTTATGTGTGATAGAGTGTATCGTATCACGGGGTTTGGATGCACCGGCGAAGTTTGCACCAACTCTCGAGGTGAGAGAGGGCAATGCACGGTACTGAAGAGGCTAGCAATGATGGAAGGGTGAGAGTACGTATAATCCATGGACTCAACATTAGTCATAAAGAACTCACATACTTATTGCAAAAATCTATTAGTCATCAAACAAAGTATTACACGCATGCTCCTAGAGGGATAGATTGGTAGGAAAAGACCATCGCTCATCCCCAACCGCCACTCATAAGGAAGACAATCAATAAATACCACATTCTCTGACTTCATCACATAACGGTTCACCATACGTGCATGCTATGGGAATCACAAACTTCAACACAAGTATTTCTACAATCCACAACTACCCACTAGCATGACTTTAATACCACCATCTTTATATCACAAAACTATTGCAAGGAATCAAACATATCATATTTAGTGATCTACAAGTTTTATGTAGGATTTTATGACTAACCATGTGAATGACCATTTCATGTCATCTCTCTAAATAGATATAAGTGAAGCAAGAGAGTTTAATCCTTTATATAAAAGATATGCCCATGCTCTAACAAATATAAGTGAAGCAAAAGAGCATTCTAAAAATGGCAGTTTTCTATGTGAAGAGAAATAGGCAATCCAAACTTTAAAAGATATAAGTGAAGCACATGAAACATTCTATAAAGCCATACTCAAAAGATATAAGTGAAGTGCAATGAGCATTCTATAAATCAACCAATTACTATCTCATACCAGCATGGTGAATCAAAGAAAAGTGAAAACTAAATGCAAAAGACGCTCCAAGATTTACGCATATCATGTGACGAATAAAAATATAGCTCCAAGTAAAATTACCGATGATTGTTAGAAGAAAGAGGGGATGCCTTCCGAGACATACCCAGCTTGGTTGCTTGGAATTCCTTGAATATTTCCTTGGGGTGCCTAGGGAATCCCCAAGCTTAGGCTTTTGCCACTCCTTATTCCTTCATCCATCGTGATCTCTCCCAAAACTTGAAAACTTCAATCACACAAAACTTAACAGAAAGTTCGGTAAGATCCGTTAGTATAATAAAGCAAATCACTACTCTAAGTATTGTTTCAAACCAATTCATATTTTGTTTTTGCATTGTATCTACTTTAATATAACTTTTCCATGGCTTAATCCACTGATAGAAATTGATAATTTCATCAAAACAAGCAAACAATGCATCAAAAACAGAATCTGTCTTAAACAGGACAGTCTGTAGTAATCTGAACATTCATCATACTTCTTGTACTCCAAAAATTCTGAAAAATTTAGTAAAAATAAACAGTTTGTATAGAAAGACAGTGAAAAAAATTTCAAAACCGTTTGACGTTCCAGTAAAAAAAAATGTAAAACCGCGCACTACAGCCAAAGTTTCCGTTCTGCACCGCACAAACCAACAAGCAATGTAAACATCCTAAAGGCAAATCTTGGCACATTATTTTTATAATACAACGGAATTGTACAAGGGGATAATTATTTTTGTTGAAAAATTTATGTAATCAAGATTCACAGTTTCCGTGAGCATGAACAAAGTTCAAGGAGCTCCCCCACTTCAATAATGCTTGTCTCTCTCACTTTCACTTTCCTTTTTGAAAAGTTTTGGGTTCCCCTCTTTATTTTTTTTGTTTTTAAACTATATAAAAGCACTCAACAGAAATAAATGACTCTCTAAAACTTCCGGATTGTCTCCCTGGCAGTGCTTTCTTTAAAGCCATTAAGCTAGGCATATAGTGCTCAAGTAATGAATCCACCCGGATCCCAAGGTATATCAAAGCCAATTTTAATTAACAATGATTTGTGTAGTGAGCACAAAGTAACATATATCATGCAACAACGAAGTCTAACTCTCTTCGTATGCATCGGCATGTCATAAAAGAACAATTCATGCACACATAGTAAAGGCCAATGCATAGTATAAGAAGTTTCTTGCAATTTAATCATATTGGAAACATAGAGAGGCGGAGATGTAGTTCCTCTCTCATAATAATTGCAAGTAGGAGCAGAAAGCACAAGCATATTATATCTATCAAAATCATCATGTGTAGTAGTGAAACACAACCCATCAATGTAATCCTTAATAAGGGCAAACTTTCCGATATAGTGTAGTTAGGAGAATTCAAATAGATAATAGGACTATCATGCGTGGGTGCAATAGCAACAATTGTTTAACATAAGGAACTGTAGCGAGTTCATCTCCATAAGCATAATTCATATTGGCATCTTGGCCACAAGCATAGCAAGCATCATCAAAAAGGGATATTTCAAAAGAATCAACGGGATCATAACAATCATCATAGCATTCATCCTTCGGTAGATTCAAAGGGAAATTAAACAATGTATGGGATAAAGAGTTACTCTCATTAGATGGTGGGAACGGGTGATCAATCCACTCTTCCTCGTTTTGTTCTTCGCTCTCCTCCTCATCTTTTTCATCCAATGAGCTCACAATGTCATTAATTTCTTCTTCCATAGACTCCTGCAAAATATTAGTCTCTTCTTGGACAGCGGAGGAGTACTCAATATATGGTTTAATATTAGGATTAGAATCATAATTATCATAGCAATATTTAAGTATGGCCAAATTTTCAGATTTGTAGAGAGTAGTATCACACTCTTCAATAAAAGAAGCAATTTCACAAGTACCCCTAAAAGCAACAAATTCTTCAATTTGTTGAACATCATAGTAATTATAAACACCCTTAGTATATGAAGATACGATTCCATTATCACTAAACTCACATTGGTAAGGAAGGTGTTTCTTAGGGTCTTTAGAACAACAAGTACAATCATATATTTCACATAAATTCCAAGTATAGCACCGCAAACGGTGAATTTGATGCAGTAAAAGTTACCCTTTTTTAGATATGCGGTGTCGCACATAACAAGCATGCTCATCTAAAGATTTGCCCTCAACTAAGCTAGTTGGGTTTCAGCCCGAGCACATAGGGATCGAAGATAATCCAAGTAAAAGGCTTCAGTAGTGTGATAGATTTTGAGTGGTTCTTCAACCATTGGTTCAGTAGGTACCACTATTTTTTTTGGTATTTTGCGTTTCCTACCCATAACTAAAGATAGAAAACAAGAGCACAAAATAAAAACTACTTAGTGATAAAGCAAACAAGTACACACGAGAATATTCACCCCACTCTATAACTCCCCGGCAATGGCACCAGAAAAAGGTCTTGATAACCCACAAGTATAGGGGATCAATTGTAGCCTCTTTCGATAAGTAAGAGTGTTGAACCCAATGAGGATATAAAGGTAGAACAAATATTCCCTCAAGTTCTATCAACCACCGATACAACTCTACGCACGCTTGACGTTCGCTTTACCTAGAACAAGTATGAAACTAGAAGTACTTTGTAGGTGTTGTGGGATAGGTTTGCAAGAATATAAAGAGCACGTAAATAAAAACTAGGGGCTGTTTTAGGTAAATAAGCAATAAAGTTAGTATAGCGATCGAGTGTGGAAAAGTGGTGGTAGGAGTTGAGAAATTGTCCCTAAGCAATTGACTATGTTACTAGACCGATATCAAGTTTTATGTGGAAGAGGCCACTGCTAGCATGTCATCTCTGACTTGGAATTCTATGCACTTATGATTGGAACTATTAGCAAGCATACGTAACTATTAACGTTCATTAAGGTAAAACCCGACCATAGCATTAAGATATATTGGTCCCCCTTCAATCCCGTATGCATCAATTTCTATGCTAGGTTGAAGCTTCTGTCACTCTTGCCCTCCAATACATAGTCCTATCAACATAAAACTAACCATGTGGTGTGATCCACGCGCGCGCTCATATGATGGGTGCCAAAGGATAGCAACATAACCACAAGCAAATTAAACCAATCATAGAAATTCACCAATTACCGATAGGACAACAAAAATCTACTCAGACATCATAGGATGGCAACACGTCATTGGATAATAATATGAAGCATAAATCACCATGTTCAAGTAGAGGGTACAATGGGTTGCGGTAGAGTGTAATGCTGTAGATAGATGGGGGAAGGTGATGAAGATGTTGGTGAAGATAACAGAAGTGTTGGTGTAGATCGCCGTCACACGATGATGGCCCCGGCGACATTCCGGCGCCACCGGGAGAGAGGGGGAGAGAGCCCCCCTTCTTCTTATTCTTCCTTGACCTTCTCCCTAGATGGGAGAAGGGTTTCCCCTCTGGTCCATGGTCTCCAAAGAGGCGGAGGGGCGAGAGCCCCTCCAAGATTGGATCTGTCTCTCTGTCTCTCTTTGTTTCTGTGTTCCTGATTCTGCCCTTTCACCGTTTCTTAAATTGCCGGAGATCCGTAACTCCGATTGAGCTGAAATTTGGACACGATTTTATCTGGTTATTGGCTTTCCTGTGGTGAAACAAGGGCACCAACCTCCTTATGGGGTGGCCACGAGGGCCCAGGGCGCGCCCCCTGCCTCGTGGCCCCCTCGGGCATCGTCTTGCGTTGATTCTTCTTCCCAAAAATCACATATATTCCAAAAAAATCTCTGTTAGTTTTTATCCCGTTTGGACTCCGTTTGATATGGAATTTCTGTGAAACAAAAAATATGCAACAAACATGAACTGGCACTGGGCACTAGATCAATATGTTAGTCCCAAAAATAGTATAAAAAGTTGCCAAAAGTATATAAAAGTTGTAGAATATTGGCATGGAACAATCAAAAATTATAGAGACGACGGAGACGTATCAGCTCCCACATGTTCCACGATGATATCATCGGATGAACCACGATGTCGAGGATTCAATCAATCTCGTATACAATTCCCTTTGTCTATCGTTATGTTACTTGCCCGAGATTCGATCGTCGGTATCTCTATACCTCACTCAATCCCGTTACCAGCAAGTCTCGTGACCAACTCCTTAGTCACATTGAGCTCGTTATGATGATGCATTATCGAGTGGGCCCAGAGATACCTCTCCGTCATACGGAGTGACAAATCCCAGTCTCAATTCATGCCAACCCAACAGACACTTTCGGAGATACCTGTAGTGCACCTTTTATAGCCACCCAGTTACGTTGTGATGTTTAGTACACCCAAAGCATTCCTATGGTATCCGGGAGTTGCACAATCTCATGTTCTAAGGAAATGATAGTTGACATTAGAAAAGCTTTTAGCAAACGAACTACACGATCTTGTGCTATGCTTAGGATTGGGTCTTTTCCATCACATCATTCTCCTAATGATGTGATCCCGTTCAATGACATCCAATGTCCATGGTCAGGAAACCATGACCATCTTTTGTTCAACGAGCTAATCAACTAGAGGCTTACTAGGGACATATTACGATCTATGTATTCACACATGTATTACGGTTTCCGATCAATACAATTATAGCATGAACAATAGAAAATCATCATGAACAAGGAAATATAATAATAACCACTTTATTATTGCCTCTAGGGCATATTTCCAACAGTCTCCCACTTGCACTAGAGTCATTAATCTAGTTACATTGTGATGAATTGAACACCCACAGAGTTCTGGTGTTGATCATGTTTTTCTCGTGGAAGAGGTTTAGTCAACGGATCTATGACATTCAGATCCGTATGCACTTTACAAATATCTATGTCTCCATCTTGAATATATTCACGAATGGAGTTGAAGTGACGCTTGATATGCCTGGTCTTCTTGTGAAACCTGGGCTCCTTGGCAAGGGAAATAGCTCAAGTGTTGTCACAGAAGAGAGTCATCGGGCCTGACGCATTGGGAATGACTCCTAGGTCAGTGATGAACTCCTTCATCCAGACTACTTCCTGTGCTGCCTCCGAGGCAGCTATGTACTCCGCTTAACATGTAGATCCTGCCACGACGCTGTGCTTGCAACTGCACCAGCTGACTACCCCACCATTCAAAATATACACATATCCGGTTTCTGACTTGGAGTCATCCAGATCTATGTCGAAGCTAGCATCGACGTAACCCTTTACGACGAGCTCTTCGTCACCTCCATAAACGAGAAACATTCCTTAGTCCTTTTCAGATACTTTAGGATATTCTTGATCGTTGTCCAATGTTCCATACCAGGATTACTTTGGTACCTCCCTACCAAACTTACGGCAAGGTTCACATCAGGTCGGGAACACAACATGGCATACATAATAAACCCTATGGCTGAGGCATAGGGGATGCCACTCATCTTTTCTCTATCTTCTGCTGAGGTCAGGCATTGAGCCGTGCTCAATCTCACACCTTGTAATACAGGCAAGAACACCTTCTTGGACTAATCCATATTGAACTTCTTCCATATCTTGTCAAGGTATGAGCTTTGTGAAAGACCAATGAGGCGTCTCGATCTATCTCTATAGATCTTTATGCCTAATATGTAAGCAGCTTCTCCAAGGTCCTTCATTGAGAAAACACTTATTCAAGTAGGCCTTTATGCTTTCCAAAAGTTCTATATCATTTCCCATCAATAGTATGTCATCCACATATAATATGAGAAATTGCTACAGAGCTCCCACTCACTTTCTTGTAAACACATGCTTCTCCATATGTCTGCATAAACCCAAACGCTTTGATCATTTCATCAAAGAGAATGTTCCAACTCCGAGACGCTTGCACCAGCCCATAAATGGAGCGTTGGAGCTTGCATACCTTATCAGCATTCTTAGGATCGACAAAACCTTCTGACTGCATCATCTACAATTCTTTCTTAAGGAAACCATTAAGGAATGCCGTTTTGACGTCCATTTGCCATATCTCATAATCATAGAATGCGGCAATTGCTAACATGATTCGGACGGACTTCAGCTTCGCTACGGGTGAGAAGGTCTCACCGTAGTCAACTCCTTGAACTTGTCGGTAACCCTTAGCAACAAGCCAAGCCTTATAGATGGTCACATTACCATCCGCGTCAGTCTTCTTCTTAAATATCCATTTATTATCTATGGCTTGCCGATCATCAAGCAAGTTTGTCAAAGTCCATACTTCTTTTTCATACATGGATCCTATCTCGGATTTCATGGCTTCAAGCCATTTGTTGGAATCCGGGCCCGCCATCGCTTCTTCATAGTTCGAAGCACCGTTGTCTAGCAACATGATTTCCAGGACAGGGTTGTCGTACCACTCTGGTGCGGAATGTGTCCTTGTGGACCTACAAAGTTCAATATCAACTTGATCCGAAGTTTCATGATCATCATCATTAACTTCTTCTCTAGTCGGGTGCATGCACCACAGAAACATCTTCCTGAGCTGTGCTACTCTCCGCTTCAAGAGGCATTATCTCATCAAGTTCTACTTTCCTCCCACTTACTTCTTTCCAGGGAAACTCTTTCTCCAGAAAGTATCCATTCTTGGCAACAAAGACCTTGCCTTCGAATCTGAGGTAGAAGGTATACCCAATAGTTTCCTTAGGTTATCCTATGAAGACGCATTTTTTCGACTTGGGTTTGAACTTTTCAGGTTGAAGTTTCTTGACATAAGCATCGCATTCCCTAACTTTCAGAAATGACAACTTAGGTTTCTTCCCAAACTATAATTCATACGGTGTCATCTCAATGGATTTCGGCGGAGCCCTATTTAAAGTGAATGTGACAGTCTCTAAATCCGTTGAGACGACACCATATGAACTGTGGTTTGGCAAGAAACCCAAGTTGTTGTTTCTTAAAGTTTGGGGCTGCGATGCTTATGTGAAAAACTTCAACCTGATAAGCTCGAACCCAAATCGGAGAAATGTGTCTTCATAGGATACCCAAAGGAGACTGTTGGGTACACCTTCTATCACAGATCCGACGGCAAGAAATTCGTTGCTAATAATGGATCCTTTCTAGAGAAGGAGTTTCTCTCGAAAGAAGTGAGTGGGAGGAAAGTAGAACTTGATGAGGTAATCGTACATGCTCCATTATTGGAAAGTAATTCATCACAGAAATCAGTTCCAGTGATTCCTACACCAGTAAGCGAGGAAGCTAATGATGATGATCATGAAACTTCTGATCAAGTTACTACCGAACCTCGTAGGTCAACTAGAGTAAGACCCGCACCAGAGTGGTACGGTAATCCTGTTCTGGAGGTCATGTTACTTGACCATGACGAACCTACGAACTATGAGGAAGCGATGATGAGCCCAGATTCTGCAAAATGTCTTGAGGCCATGAAATCTGAGATGGGATCCATGTATGAGAACAAAGTGTGGACTTCGGTTGACTTGCCCAATGAATAGAGAATAAATGGATATTCAAGAAGAAGACTAACACTGACGGTAATATTACTGTCTACAAAGCTCGACTTGTTGTGAAAGGCTTTCGACAAGTTCAAGCAGTTGACTACGATGAGACCTTCTCACCCGTAGCGATGCTTAAGTCCGTCCGAATCATGTTAGCAATTGCCGCATTTTATGATTATGAAATTTGGCAAATGGATGTCAAAACTGCATTCCTTAATGGTTATCTTAAATAAGAGTTGTATATGATGCAACGGGAAGGTTTTGTCGATCCAAAAGGTGCTAACAAAGTGTGCAAGCTCCAGCGATCCATTTATGGACTGGTGCAAGCCTCCCGGAGTTGTAATATACACTTTGATAGTGTGATCAAAGCATATGGTTTTATACAGACTTTTGGAGAAGCCTGTATTTACAAGAAAGTGAGTGGGAGCTCTGTAGCATTTCTAATATTATATGTGGATGACATATAGTTGATCGGAAATGATACCGAATTTCTGAATAGCATAAAAGGATACTTGAATAAGAATTTTTCAATGAAAGACCTCGGCGAAGCTGCTTATATATTAGGCATCTAGATCTATAGAGATATATCAAGACACTTAATTGGACTTTCACAAAGCACATACCTTGATAAAGTTTTGAAGAAGTTCAAAATGGATCAAGCAAAGAAAGGGTTCTTGCCCGTGTTACAAGGTGTGAAGTTGAGTCAGACTCAATGCCCGACCACTGCAAAAGATAGAGAGAAAATGAAAGTCATTCCCTATGCTTCAGCCATAGGTTCTATCATGTATGCAATGTTGTGTGCCATACCTGATGTGTGACTTGCTATTAGTTTAGCAGGGAGGTACGAAAGTAATACAAGAGTGGATCACTGGACAGTAGTCAAGAACATCCTGAAATACCTAAAAAGGACTATGGATATGTTTCTCATTTATGGAGGTGAAAAAGAGCTCGTCATAAACGGTTACGTCAATGCAAGCTTTGACACTGATCCGGATGACTCTAAGTCACAAACCGGATACATATTTTTATTGAATGGTGGAGCTGTTAGTTGGTGTAGTTCCAAGTAGAGCGTCGTGGCGGGATCTACGTGTGAAGCAGAGAACATAGCTGCTTCGGAAGCAGCAAATGAAGGAGTCTGGAAGAAGGAGTTCATATCTGATCTAGGTGTCATACCTAGTGCATCGGGTCGAATGAAAATCTTTTGTGACAATACTGCTGCCATTGCCTTGGCAAAGGAATCCAGATTTCACAAGAGAACCAAGCACATCAAGAGATGCTTCAATTCCATCCGCGATCAAGTTAAGGAGGGAGACATAGAGATTTGCAAGATACATACGGGTCTGAATGTTGCAGACCTGTTGACTAAGCCTCTCTCACGAGCAAAACATGATCAGCACCAAGACTCCATGGGTGTTAGAATCATTACTATGTAAGCTAGATTATTGACTCTAGTGCAAGTGGGAGACTGAAGGAAATATGCCCTAGAGGCAATAATAAAGTTGTTATTTATATTTCCTTATATCATGATAAATGTTTATTATTCATGCTAGAATTGTATTAACCGGAAACATAGTACATGTGTGAATACATAGACAAACAGAGTGTCCCTAGTATGCCTCTACTAGACCAGCTCGTTAATCAAAGATGGTTAAGTTTCCTAGCCATGGAAAAGAGTTGTCATTTGATGAACGTGATCACATCATTAAAGAATGATGTGATTGACTTGACCCATCCGTTAGCTTAGCACTATGATTGTTTAGTTTATTGCTATTGCTTTCTTCATAACTTATACATGTTCCTATGACTATGAGATTATGCAACTCCCGAATACCGGAGGAACACTTAGTGTGCTATCAAACATCACAACGTAACTGGGTGATTATAAAGATGCTCTACAGGTGTCTCCGATGGTGTTTGTTGAGTTGGCATAGATCGAGATTAGGATTTGTCACTCCGATTGTCGGAGAGGTATCTCTGGGCCCTCTTGGTAATGCACATCACTATAAGCCTTGCAAGCAATGTGACTAATGAATTAGTTACAGGATGATGCATTACGGAACGAGTAAGGAGACTTGCCGGTAACGAGATTGAACTAGGTATGATGATACCGACGATCGAATCTCGGACAAGTAACATACCGATGACAAAGGGAACAACGTATGTTGTTATGCGGTTTGACCGATAAAGATCTTTGTAGAATATGTAGGAACCAATATGAGCATCCAGGTTCCGCTATTCGTTATTGACCGGAAGTGAGCCTCTGTCATGTCTACATAGTTCTCGAACCCGTAGGGTCCGCACGCTTAACGTTCGATGACGATCGGTATTATGAGTTTATGTGTTTTGATGTACCGAAGGTAGTTCAGAGTTCCAGATGTGATCATGGACATGACCAGGAGTCTCGAAATGGTCGAGACATAAAGATCGATACATTGGAAGGCTATGTTTGGACATCAGAATGGTTCCGGATGAGTTCGGACATTTACCAGAGTACCGAGGGGTTACCGGAACCCCCCCGGGGAGTCAATGGGCCTTATTGGGCCTTAGTGGGAGAGAGGAGGGGCCGGCCAGGTGGAGGGCGCCCCCCAAGCCCAATCCGAATTGGGTGGGGGGCCGGCCCCCTCTTTCCTTCCCTCTCTCTCCCTCTTCCTTCTTCTCCTACTCCAACTAGGGAAAGGGGGGAAACCTACTCCTACTGGGAGTAGGACTCCCCCTTGGGCGCGCCATAGAGAGGGCCGGCCCTCCCCTCCTCCCCTCCTTTATATACAGGGGAGGGGCACCCCATAGACACACAATTTGATTGTTTAGCAGTGTGCGGTGCCCCCCTCCATAGAATTCCACCTCGGTCATATCGTTGTAGTGCTTAGGCGAAGCCCTGCGTTGGTAACTTCATCATCACTGTCATCACGTTATCGTGCTGACGAAACTCTCCCTCGGCCTCAACTGGATCAAGAGTACGAGGGACGTCACCGAGCTGAACGTGTGCAGATCATGGAGGTGCCATGCGTTCGGTACTTGATCGGTTGGATCGTGAAGACGTTCGACTACATCAACCGTGTTTCATAACGCTTCCGCTTTCGGTCTACAAGGGTACGTAGACATACTCTCCCCCTCTCGTTGCTATGCATCTCCTAGATAGATCTTGCGTGATCGTAAGATTTTTTTGAAATACTGCGTTCCCCAACAATATCTCGCTATAAGGAAGACATAGGGGGCCCGTGTTATATTTCGGCACCCTTCTGTTGTTGTATTTCGGCACCTTTCGCTACAACACCTGTTGCTCTAGCTAATTCCGACCCCTTCCATGTGTGATTTCTATGTTATGCATGGTCGTGCCTAAGGGCATGTCGGTTGAAGTAATTTTCTTTTCTGAGGGATGCATATCGGTTGAAGTAGATTCTTCTTTTCTGTCAAAAAAAATATCTTCCCAAACTATACAAGCTTCTCGACGGTTTGTATACAACATTGCCTGCAGCGCTGAGACTGGTGGGCCGGCTCATTTAACATGGTTTTGGGAAAATCATCCTTTCGTTTTTATGATTTGCAAAAGGTTTCAGTTATTTTATTCTTTGCGCTTCTTTTGCTGGTTTTATGTTTTTGTTCTATGTTTTTCTTTTCCCTTCTCATTTTTTCTTCAGTTTTCAAATATTTGCCGTGGGGCTATTGCCTCACAGTATTTAGTCAAAAAATACTTGTGGACTTTCATCAAATAAAAGTTGAATGGTTTTTGTATATAGGGTAGCATTTCTCAAATACACGGTGGAGATTTTTTTAGACACATTGAACCTTTTTTCACAGATGCCATGAACATTTTGTTATAACATTCTTTTAATGACATGGACATTCTTTTGAATGGTATGAAGCATTATTTTAAAATCGCGTGAGCATTTTTATACAATGCACAAACATTTTTTTAAATGTCATGATATTTTTAAATGATAGTACAAATATTGTTTGAATGGTTAGAAACATTTTTTTACACTGTATAGATGTTTTTAGAAAATGTCACTAACATATTTTGGAAACATGTGCACATTTTTTGAATGGTATGATACATTTTTCCATATTACCTCAACATTTTTTAAGCTGTATAGACATTTTATAGAATTTCTAATAACATTTTTGAAATGGCTGAACATTTTTTAAATGTTTTGAATTTTTTGAATGGTACAAACGTTTTAAAAAATGCTTGAACAAATTGTTTACACTGCATTAACATGTTTTAAATGCATGGTTAATGTCTAAAAAGTGAAGTAAATTACTTATTGAAATATATATATTTAGAACATTTCAGAATTTAATGAAAAAGAAAATTAAAACAAACGGAAACTAGTGTACGTGCGTACTTGCGTAACATGTGGCTGGTGTACTTATGGGCATGGCCCATTTAGGAAGCGGCAGTCGTCTTGCAGTGGGGGAGACAAAGGTGCGCCCGTTAGGTTGGGCCAATCGGGCCGGACCTTGTTTGCTCTATTTGGGCTCACAACATTTTCTGAATACTGCAGTATATACTTTGGGGTGGACATTAATGGGAGAACGTTATCTTCATATGCTTTGGTTATAGACGAAATAAAGGAGTCCATGAATGACTTTATAAAGATTAGTTTTCGTTATGAGTGTAGGGAAGCAAATTTGAAAGCTCACACCATTGGTAAGGCGCCTTCAGCGTTTCTCTCAGGTCGCCGTTTGTGGCTAGAGATTTTGCCAGACGCCCAGACATTGCTTGTATTGCTCCGGCTTTGAACTTTGAATAAATTCCCTAATTGCCCTCCAAAAAAAATGCTTTGGGGCGCTCTCTGGCATTACTACCGTTGAAAAATGATTCTAAAAAGAAATAATACCATTGAGAAATGATAAAAAAATTCAAAAATATGCTAAAAAGAAATTCAAAAAATCACTCAAAAAGACTAATACTTGAAAATTCACTAACAATACTGTAAAAAAAAAGCATGGATGGTCTGCATTGATTGGCGAGGGGAATCAGGTATCTATGTGTCGCAAAAAGAAAAATCTCACAAATATATCTCGTACATCTGTTCCCTCCCACAAAACAACTGCTCTCAATTCAAGGACTCTTTTGTGTAGACCGTTTGTGTTTCTAGGATTTTGTTTGCGGATAGTACAACAACAACGATGCAGTGCGAGCTCATGTTGCAAACCTTGTCTCCTGGGCCAAAATGTGTCCAAATGTTCAACGAGAAGGAGAGTACAAAAACCACGACTTCAAATATCACTGATGTACATTTCAGTTTTGTTGCACACCTTTCTCATTATTATATTCCCAACTTATTCTGTTTAGTAAGCGGTTACTTCAGATCATTCTCTAAACAATACTACTAGTATTATGATAACGGCCGCTCTTTATTCCTTGAATTGTCGTTCGGTTACCTTGGCGTTGGTGTCGGCCACTAATGGTGTCAAATACACATGTTTTAGTTAGAGGTTCTCCTATTTCAACTTTTTTATGCCCTGGATTCATATTGCCGACAATATAAGCACAATATAACAATGAATAATGACATCTCTTGCTTGCAAACCTCGTATCCTTACCCAGATGTGTCTAAATATTCAGTGATCTTATGTTCTCACAATATGCTACTCATTTGACTTTCCAAATCTTCAAGATTAATCTAGTTTGTGCATCTTTTTTGTGTTGTGCAAAAATAATTCATCTGTGTCGAGATGTAAAGGATGGGTGTAGACTTCAAATATCCTTTCTGTATATTTCACTTTTATCATAGAAAGTTGTTGGTTGTATTGTTCTTTCAACTTAATCCATCTTTTTATCATAGAAAGTTATTGGTTGTATTGTTCTTTCAACTTAATCCATCTTTTTAGCGGTAAAGTCGGATGATTTAGTAAAAATAATGTGAAACAACGCACTTTGTGTATTTGAACATACAATAACTCTATCAAGTTTCTGAAAATATCTTAGAACAAATTTACCTAAAAAAGTAAGTTGCAAACTGTCCAGGTTGTACGTCAATTGACAAGGTGAAAAAACAGCTTATATACCTGGGTTACAAAAATGAATCCATCGCCCACCTTGGGGCTCGAACCCAAGACCACAAGGTTAAGAGCCTTGCGCTCTACCGACTGAGCTAGACGGGCAATTTTATATTTTTTTTCAACATTGGCCTATTTTCATTGTTGTATTCAAGTCATGCCAACATAAACTAATATAGTTCAAGTTTATCATATGGAAGCTTTTTGAGCAGACGAAAACCAAAAGGTTCCACGAGAAATTGAGCTAGCTCCTATTTTCTATGTTGGGCACGCCTACAGCAAAGTAGGACAGGCGGTGGATGCTTGGAAGCAAGGCACAGAGATTCTTTGGGCCAATGTTCTGAACTTGTTCAGAAAATGCACAACAGAGAGAGTTTCTGTACGAGGTTCCCTGACTTGCTCAGACTGATGGAAAATTGATGCGGCACTTCAAGGAATCAAGGGTAATCTCTCTCAAGACTCACTCACTCAGTTCATGACCATGTGGAATGAACTGCAGCAGGTTCAGCTGGCTCACAGTCAGGAAGACACTTTAACTTGGCGTTGGACTGCAAATGGCCAGTTCAGTTCTAGCTCGGTGTACGCTGCTACCCTCGTTGCAAACATCAAGCTGCTATTTGCAAAGTTGGCCTGGGGCTCGTGCACCCTCTAAATGCCAATTTTTCATTTGCCTTGCAGCTCAAGATCGTTGCCTGACTGAAGACAACCTTGCTAAGAAGGGATGGCAACATAATCCACTCTGTTCTCTTTGTCTTCAAGAGCCTGAAACCGCTGCGCACATGTTTGCTACTTTCCCCTATGCTAGACATGCATCAGAGTTTGATTGTTATCTATGGTGAATACCTGAGCAACTGCTGCCAGCGCTCAAGGAACAGGCTAAATCGTGGAAATCCATTATCTCTCTGGAGTGGTGGAACATATGGAAAGAAGGGAATGCCAGAGTTTTCAGAAATTCTTCCTGCAGCCCAAGACCATTATTTCTGAAAATTCAGGTGGAGGCCAAGGATTGGGTTGATGCTGGTCGTAGGCAGGTTCTGCACATCGTAGATCGACCCTTAGAACCAGATTGATGTAACTATATGATCTAAACCACCCCCTCCCCTTTGCAGAGGCTGGGCAAACCCCCTTTTCGAAAGAAAAAAAAAACACCCCCTCCCCATGTACTTCACGTTCAATTTACCAAAAAAGGGTTTCCCCCCGCTTTATATTATAAAGCCAACATCATCACAACATCCGGACAGACCGATACAACGCACACCACCACCGCACACAACACACACACCCAAGACATGATACAAAGGTGTCGAGCACCGTCCCCCAATGCCACCACCAACCAAGCTAACTAAAAATGACGAAGGATAACCGCTTGAAGAGGACGGAGACCTCCATGAAGAAACGAGGAGGGGGGATACGGTCATGACAGAGCAGGGACTCCAAGACAGTGCCTCCTAGGAGGGGACGCCCATGGATAGCCGCCACCGTCCGATCCGTAGATCAAGTTTTCACGTTCAATTTATAAACCTTTATTCCTTCTAAGCGCAATGAAAAGCAGTGATCCAGCCTTTTCATCAAAAAAATGTTCCGAACATGAGGTGCTTATGTGTGAAGGGCACGGCTGAAAATGCTCCAATACGCAATCTCGATTGCAGTACTACCTGGAACTGGAAAAATGCTTCCAAAAGGCAGTACATATAAATACAAGAACATGGCAATGCAGTAACAGATGAACACACGATTATCACTTAATTAATTAGGCTTTGAAATAATTAATTGATTTCGATTCCGTGGTTTATAATTTGGGTGTGCACTCAGCCAATAGCAGGATGTGATCAACCGATCATCTAATCTTGAATGTCAAGATGTCATGTTGTTCTGTAACAAACGGGAAACACTATAGCAATAGAACATCTATTATCAAGTATTAAGCGTTCCCTGAAGAGACATCACTTGGTAAAGCCAATGTCCAATCACAACATCAAGAGAGCATCAAGGAGATGCAAATGAATCCTAATCGTTTCTAGTTAGTACATACAACTTGCACCTGAAATCACACCATCTTTGTAGAACTGCAAGGTGTCACTCAATGGAACAGCAATGCTCCTATTCCACACAAGAGAGCGGCCAAAGGATGTCGCGAACTCCCTTGAGCTCGTTGCCCACCACTCGGCACGCCGGTGCCTATCTCCGGGATGCCTTGGCAAGAAACCCCTTCCTTTCCTTTTTGGCACTCGTCGGCGAATAGGGCTGGCGGGCACGAGCCATGGACGTTGATGTAGGTTAACATTGTGTCTGCACAGTTAGTGCTCTGGTTGTTGATGTACGAGGCAAATGGGCATGCAAATTCCTTGAAAGCATCACAACATTCCGTAGGAGGCGATTGTGGCCCTTTGCACCTGCTTGTGATGATTGTGTAGTTCTAGGATTCAAAGTCCATAGGGCACTCTGATAAGCATGCACATGAATAAACAGAAGCATATTAGATGAAGGTATTGAAAGTCTTGAACATGGTCAGAAGTAGTACTCCTATGTGACCTGTAGCGCAAAACAAAACTTATTCTCTATCTTTGTGTCACATAATTTTTTTGAGTAAATAATGGTGCATACTTGCATAAGCCGCTTAACTCTCTGGACATACAGACTGCATCCGACTGATCTGATGTATGGAAATTTGAATTTTAGAGTTCAGCGGCTTTTACTACTGAAGGATAGTTTGTAATTTCCGTCAGTAGCTTACCGCTTAACTCTGTTTTGCACCAGTTCAGAAACTCCACACCAGCCATTTCAGTCCTATATATAAACGCATATGAGAAGAATCAAGAGGTTATGTTGGGTTAACAAGCATGTGAATTCAGTATCTTCAGTATGCGCACCATCAAATGCGGCTGGTTGCAGAACATCTCAGCTCACAAACAGGCATACGCTCGTTCCCCAATTCCAACCCCTTACACAGCAACAATGACGAAATCAATCCAAGTGATGTTCAATCCTTTTGGTCTCATGGAGACTAATAGGGTCCGTTAGGGGTATCTAACGGCATCACTTCCAACCAAATCTTCTCTAATATTAGACCAAATCTCTCCATCTTTGGACCTATCCCGAAACCGTCATGGCGACTAAAGGGTTAAACTGAGCAAGAAGAAGAAGAAAGGAGACAACGTACCCCTCTTGGTCTGCAGCAAGCTCCTCCTCCCCGTCGATCCGGTGCTGGCCTGGGACACGCTGTCTGGTCAAGCACCAAGAGAGCAGAACGAACCCATCACAATCCGCTCCAAGAGGCAAAATACTAGTACTAGTACGCAGTAGGGAGCACGGACCCGGCAGAAAGGGCGACGCGGAGGCGGAGGCGAGCCATGCCAGGACGGCGGCAGGGAAGAGGAAGAGGAACTGACGGGTCAGAGCCATCGCTCGCCGCTGCAGCTTGATCTTCAGCGGAAGGACGGTAGGTTCTTGGGCGAAGTTGGCTCGGCACTCTGGTCTACTCTAGTGGACTAGTGTCGCGGGCGGCTATGGAGAGACCTATAGGCCCATTAGTAGCCCATTTCATAAGTAATAAAGAGCCCAAGAGCACCGACAAGCAGGCTTCACGCACGAGAGACGCACACAGCGCCAGCCACCAGTCAGAATCTTTCATATGCGGGCTAGCTTGAGGCGCAAGAAGAACATGATACGGGCATTATCAAACTCCCTTGGCGTGGTGACAGAGGATCCGGCCGAACTAAGGGAGATGGTCCAAGATTTCTACAAGTCATTATATACTTCTGAGGGAGTGAGCGGAATGGAGGAAGTGCTTCAGCATGTACCCCGCAAGGTTATTCAGGAGATGAACAACACATTAGATGCGCCCTACTCGAATGCTGAGGTGAAGACGGCACTGTTCCAGATGTTCCCGACCAAAGCCCCGGGGCCCGATGGTTTTCCGGCCCACTTTTACCAAAGACATTGGGACCTATGTGGGGATGAAGTGACAGCAGTGGTTTTGCGCATCATTAGAGGGGAGGAGAGCCCTGAGGGAGTCAATGACACGGTGTTAGTTTTGATACCAAAGGTTGCTAGTCCGACCCTTTTATCTCAATTCAGGCCAATAAGCCTTTGCAATGTCTTATATAAAATCGCCTCGAAGGTCGTTGCCAACAGATTGAAGAAAATCTTGCCTGATATTATTTCCGAAGAACAATCTGCTTTTGTGCCTGGGAGACTCATCACAGATAATATTATTTGTGCTTATGAATGCTTGCATTTCATGAAGAGGAACAAATCTAAGACAAATAGTGTATGTGCCTTGAAGTTGGATATGATGAAAGCGTATGATAGGGTTGAGTGGGCTTACCTACATGCGATCATGCTGAAATTAGGCTTCTCCACAGCATGGACTGATATTGTTATGGGAATGGTAAAATCAGTGTCTTTCTCGGTTTTGTTCAATGGAGAAAAATTGGAGCAATTTAAACCATCTAGAGGTATAAGGTAGGGAGATCCCATTTCCCCTTACCTATTCTTATTGGCAGCAGAGGGCCTTTCGTGCCTCTTAAAAAATAGTTCTCAGTCATCGGTACTTGGCGGCGTGAGGGTGGCACCCATAGCTCCTGTGGTGAATCACCTTCTGTTTGCGGATGACAGCCTGTTGCTATTTAAGTCTAGTGTGGAGGGAGCAAATGCGGTTTCAAACCTACTTCGTACTCATTGCGATGCATCCGGCCAAAGAATCAACACTGAAAAGTCCTCAATATTCTTTAGCAAAGGTTGCCCCGAGGTTTTGAAGAACCAAGTAAAAAAACATTCTTCAGGTTTAGAATGAGTCCCTAAGCGAAAAATATCTGGGGATGCCTACAGAGGTTGGTCAGTCAAAGAATGGCACATTCCGTTATCTGAGGGATAGAGTGTGGGAAAAAGTGAAGGGGTGGATGCAGAAACTATTGTCAGCAGCAAGTAAAGAGGTGTTGATAAAATCAGTTGCACAGGCCATACCAGTTTCTCTATGTCTTGCTTCCGCCTCCCGAGGGGTCTATGTGATAGTGTAACGTCAATTATTCGGCAATTTTGGTGGGGCTCAAAACATGGGAGGAGGAAACCTGCATGGGTATCTTGGGACGTCATGACAAACCCCAAAAACTTGGGTGGTCTTGGTTTTAAGGATATGGAAGTTTTTAACCTGGCTCTACTATCTAGACATGCTTGGAGGTGCCTGACAGAGCCGCTTTCTTTGAGTGCACGCATTCTAAAGGCAGCTTATTATCCTAACTCATCCATCTTCGAGGCAGAGGTGGGCTCACACCCATCACAGATATGGAGAGCAATTGTTGATGGAAGGGACATATTGAAACTGGGTGCGATTATGCGGATAGGAGATCACTAGTAGAAAAAGGGCCTGTTGTCCCGGTTCGTAAGAGCCTTTTGTCCCGGTTCCTGAACCGGGACTAAAGGGTCGGTACTAATGCCCTGTCCCTTTAGTCCCGGTTCAATCCAAAACCGGGACAGATGGGCCTCCACGTGGCCTGTGCGCGGAGCCCAGGCAGGAGGGCCTTTGGTCCCGGTTGGTGGCACCAATCGGGACCAATAGGCATCCACGCGTCAGCATTTCTTGTTGGAAATATGCCCTAGAGGCAATAACAAAAGCATTATTATTATATTTCTTTGTTCATGATAATTGTCTTTATTCATGCTATAATTGTGTTATCTGGAAATCGTAATACATGTGTGAATAATAGACACCAACATGTCCCTAGTAAGCCTCTAGTTGACTAGCTCGTTGATCAACAGATAGTCATGGTTTTCTGACTATGGACATTGGATGTCATTGATAACGAGATCACATCATTAGGAGAATGATGTGATGGACAAGACCCAATCCTAAACATAGCACAAGATCGTATAGTTCGTTTGCTAGAGTTTTTCCAATGTCAAGTATCCTTTCCTTAGACCATGAGATCGTGTAACTCCCGGATACCGTAGGAGTGCTTTGGGTGTACCAAACGTCACAATGTAACTGGGTGACTATAAAGGTAGACTACGGGTATCTCCGAAAGTGTCTGTTGGGTTGACACGGATCAAGACTGGGATTTGTCACTCCGTATGACGGAGAGGTATCACTGGGCCCACTCGGTAATGCATCATCATTATGAGCTCAAAGTGACCAAGTGTCTGGTCACGGGATCATGCATTACGGTACGAGTAAAGTGACTTGCCGGTAACGAGATTGAACGAGGTATTGGGATATCGACGATCGAATCTCGGGCAAGTAACATATCAATTGACAAAGGGAATTGTATACGGGGTTGCTTGAATCCTCGACATCGTGGTTCATCCGATGAGATCATCGTGGAGTATGTGGGAGCCAACATGGGTATCCAGATCCCGCTGTTGGTTATTGATCGGAGAGTCGTCTCGGTCATGTCTACATATCTCCTGAACCCGTAGGGTCTACACACTTAAGGTTTGGTGACGCTAGGGTTGTAGGAATATGTATATGCAGTAACCCGAATGTTGTTTGGAGTCCCGGATGAGATCCCGGACGTCACGAGGAGTTCCGGAATGGTCCGGAGGTAAAGAATTATATATAGGAAGTGTTGTTTCAGCCATCGGGACAAGTTTCGGGGTCACCGGTATTGTGCCGGGACCACCGGAAGGGTCCCGGGGGTCCACCGGGTGGGTCCACCTGCCCCGGGGGGCCACATGGGCTGTAGGGGGTGCGCCTTGGCCTACATGGGCCAAGGGCACCAGCCCCAAGGGGCCCATGCGCCTAGAGTTTCCAAAGGGGAAGAGTCCCACAAGTGGAAGGCACCCCTAGGTGCCTTGGGGGGGAGGGAAACCTCCCTTGGCCGCCGCCCCCCTAGGAGATTGGATCTCCTAGGGACGGCGCCCCCCCTTGGCACCCCTATATATAGTAGGGGAAGGAGGGCTTTTTGATCCACGCCTTTGGTTGCCTCCTTCTCCCTCTCCAACACCTCCTCCTCCTCCATAGTGCTTGGCGAAGCCCTGACGGAGTACTGCAGCTCCATCACCACCACACCGTCGTGCTGTTGCTGGAGCCATCTTTCTCAACCTCTCCTTCCCCCTTGCTGGATCAAGAAGAAGGAGATGTTACGCTGACCGTACGTGTGTTGAACGCGGAGGTGCCGTCCGTTCGGTGCTAGGATCTCCGGTGATTTGGATCACGTCGTGTACGACTACCTCATCCCCGTTCTTTGAATGCTTCCACTCGCGATCTACAAAGGTATGTAGATGCATCCGATTACTCGTTGCTAGATGAACTCATAGATGGATCTTGGTGAAACCGTAGGAAATTTTTTGTTTTCTGCAATGTTCCCCAACAGTGGCATCATGAGCTAGGTCTATGCGTAGTTCTTCTTGCGCGAGTAGAACACAATTTGTTGTGGGCGTAGATGTTGTCAACTTTCTTTCCGCTACTAGTCTTATCTTGCTTCAACGGTATTGTGGGATGAAGCGGCCCGGACCAACCTTACACGTACGCTTACGTGAGACCGGTTCCACCGACTAACATGCACTAGTTGCATAAGGTGGCTGGCGGGTGTCTGTCTCTCCCACTTTAGTTGGAGCGGATTCGATGAAAAGGGTCCTTATGAAGGGTAAATAGAAGTTGACAAATCACGTTGTGGCTTTCACGTAGGTAAGAAAATGTTCTTGCTAGAACCCTACTTCAGCCACGTAAAACTTGCAACAACAATTAGAGGACGTCTAACTTGTTTTTGCAGCAAGTGCTTTGTGATATGATATGGCCAAAGTTGTGATGAATGATGAATGATATATATGTGATGTATGAGTTGTTCATGCTATTGTAATAGGAATCACGACTTGCATGTCGATGAGTATGACAACCGGCAGGAGCCATAGAAGTTGTCTATATTTTTTGTATGACCTGCGTGTCATTGAGAAACGCCATGTAAATTACTTTACTTTATTGCTAAACGCGTTATCCATAGTAGTAGAAGTAATAGTTGGCGAGCAACTTCATGGAGACACAATGATGGAGATCATGATGATGGAGATCATGGTGTCATGCCGGTGACAAGGTGATCATGGAGCCCCAAGATGGAGATCAAAGGAGCTATGTGATATTGGCCATATCATGTCACTATTATTATTTGATTGCATGTGATGTTTATCATGTTTAGCATCTTGTTTACTTAGAATGACGGTAGTAAATAAGATTATCCCTCATAATAATTTCAAGAAAGTGTTCCCCCTAACTGTGCACCGTTGCGACAGTTCGTTGTTTCGAAGCACCACGTGATGATCGGGTGTGATAGATTCTAACGTTCACATCCAACGGGTGTAAGACAGATTTACACATGCAAACACTTAGGTTGACTTGACGAGCCTAGCATGTGTATAGACATGGCCTCGGAACACAGAAGACCGAAAGGTCGAGCATGAGTCGTATAGAAGATACGATCAACATGAAGATGTTCACCGACGTTGACTAGTCCGTCTCACGTGATGATCGGACACGGCCTAGTTAACTCGGATCATGTTATACTTAGATGACAGGAGGGATGTCTATCTAAGTGGGAGTTCATTGAATAATTTGATTAGATGAACTTAATTATCATGAACTTAGTCTAAAATATTTACAATATGTCTTGTAGATCAAATGGCCAACGTAGTCCTCAACTTCAACGCGTTCCTAGAGAAAACCAAGCTGAAAGACGATGGCAGCAACTATACGGACTGGGTCCGGAACCTGAGGATCATCCTCATAGCTGCCAAGAAAGATTATGTCCTACAAGCACCGCTAGGTGATCCACCCGTCCCACAGAACCAAGACGTTATGAACGCTTGGCAGACACGTGCTGATGACTACTCCCTCATTCAGTGCGGCATGCTTTACAGCTTAGAGCCGGGGCTCCAAAAGCGTTTTGAGAGACATGGAGCATATGAGATGTTCGAAGAGCTGAAAATGGTTTTTCAAGCTCATGCCCGAATCGAGAGATATGATGTCTCCGACAAATTCTTCAGCTGTAAGATGGAGGAAAATAGTTCTGTCAGTGAGCACATACTCACTATGTCTGGGTTACATAACCGCTTGACTCAGCTGGGAGTTAATCTCCCGGATGACGCGGTCATTGACAGAATCCTTCAGTCGCTTCCACCGAGCTACAAGAGCTTTGTGATGAACTTCAATATGCAGGGGATGGAAAAGACCATTCCTGAAGTATTTGCTATGCTGAAATCAGCAGAGGTAGAAGTCAAGAAGGAACATCAAGTGTTGATGTTCAATAAAACCACTAAGTTCAAGAAGGGCAAGGGTAAAAAGAACTTCAAGAAGGACGGCAAGGAAGGTGCCGCGCCCGGCAAGCAAGCTGCCGGGAAGAAGCCAAAGAATGGGCCCAAGCCCGAGACTGAGTGCTTTTATTGCAAGGGAAGTGGTCACTGGAAGCGGAATTGCCCCAAATACTTAGCGGACAAGAAGGCTGGCAATACAAAAGGTATATGTGATATACATGTAATTGATGTGTACCTTACCAGTACTCGTAGTAGCTCTTGGGTATTTGATACCGGTGCAGTTGCTCACATTTGTAACTCAAAGCAGGAGCTGCGGAATAAGCGGAGACTGGCGAAGGACGAGGTGACGATGCGCGTCGGGAATGGTTCCAAGGTCGATGTGATCGCCGTCGGCACGCTACCTCTTCATTTACCTACGGGATTAGTTTTGAACCTCAATAATTGTTATATAGTGCCAGCTTTGAGCATGAACATTGTATCGGGATCTCGTTTAATTCGAGATGGCTACTCATTTAAATCCGAGAATAATGGTTGTTCTATTTATATGAGAGATATGTTTTATGGTCATGCTCCTATGGTGAATGGTTTATTTTTAATGAATCTCGAGTGTAATGCTACACATGTTCATAGTGTGAGTACCAAAAGAAGTAAGGTTGATAGTGATAGTCCCACATACTTGTGGCACTGCCGCCTTGGTCACATAGGTGTCAAACGCATGAAGAAGCTCCATGCAGATGGACTTTTAGAGTCTCTTGATTATGAATCATTTGACACGTGCGAACCATGCCTCATGGGTAAAATGACCAAGACTCCGTTCTCAGGAACAATGGAGTGAGCAACCAACTTATTGGAAATCATACATACTGATGTGTGCGGTCCAATGAGTGTTGAGGCTCGCGGTGGCTATCGTTATGTTCTCACCCTCACTGATGACTTAAGTAGATATGGGTATGTGTACTTAATGAAACACAAGTCTGAGACCTTTGAAAAGTTGAAAGAATTTCAGAGTGAGGTTGAGAATCAACGTGACAGGAAAATCAAGTTCCTGCGATCAGATCGTGGAGGAGAATACTTGAGTCACGGGTTTGGCACACACTTAAGAAAATGTGGAATAGTTTCACAGCTCACGCCGCCTGGAACACCTCAGCGTAATGGTGTGTCCGAACGTCGTAATCGCACTCTATTAGATATGGTGCGATCTATGATGTCTCTTGCCGATTTACCACTATCTTTTTGGGGCTATGCTTTAGAGACTGCCGCATTCACTTTAAATAGGGCTCCGTCGAAATCCGTTGAGGCGACACCGTTTGAATTATGGTTTGGGAAGAAACCTAAGCTGTCGTTTCTAAAAGTTTGGGGATGCGATGCTTATGTCAAGAAACTTCAACCTGAAAAGCTCGAACCCAAGTCGGAAAAATGCATCTTCATAGGATACCCTAAAGAAACTATTGGGTATACCTTCTACCTCAGATCCGAAGGCAAGATCTTTGTTGCCAAGAATGGATCCTTTCTAGAGAAGGAGTTTCTCTCGAAAGAAGTAAGTGGGAGGAAAGTAGAACTTGATGAAGTACTACCTCTTGAACCGGAAAATGGCGCAGCTCAAGAAAATGTTCCTGAGGTGCCTACACCGACTAGAGAGGAAGTTAATGATAATGATCAAGATACTTCTGATCAAGCTCCTACTGAAATTCGAAGGTCCACAAGGACACGTTCCGCACCAGAGTGGTACGGCAACCCTGTCTTGGAAATCATGTTGTTAGACAACGGTGAACCTTCGAACTATGAAGAAGCGATGGCGGGCCCGGATTCCGACAAATGGCTAGAAGCCATGAAATCCGAGATAGGATCCATGTATGAAAACGAAGTATGGACTTTGACTGACTTGCCCGTTGAACGGCGAGCCATAGAAAATAAATGGATCTTTAAGAAGAAGACAGACGCGGATGGTAATGTGACCATCTATAAAGCTCGGCTTGTCGCTAAGGGTTATCGACAAGTTCAAGGGGTTGACTACGATGAGACTTTCTCACCGGTAGCGAAGCTAAAGTCCGTCCGAATCATGTTAGCAATTGCCGCATTCTTCGATTATGAGATCTGGCAAATGGACGTCAAAACGGCATTCCTTAATGGTTTCCTTAAGGAAGAATTGTATATGATGCAGCCGGAAGGTTTTGTCGATCCTAAGAATGCTGACAAGGTGTGCAAGCTCCAACGCTCGATTTATGGGCTGGTGCAAGCATCTCGGAGTTGGAACATTCGCTTTGATGAGATGATCAAAGCGTTTGGGTTTACGCAGACTTATGGAGAAGCCTGCGTTTACAAGAAAGTGAGTGGTAGATCTGTAGCATTTCTCATATTATATGTAGATGACATACTTTTGATGGGAAATGATATAGAACTTTTGGGCAGCATTAAGGCCTACTTGAATAACAGTTTTTCAATGAAGGACCTTGGAGAAGCTGCTTATATATTAGGAATCAAGATCTATAGAGATAGATCGAGACGCCTCATAGGTCTTTCACAAAGCACATACCTTGATAAGATATTGAAGAAGTTCAATATGGATCAGTCTAAGAAGGGGTTCTTGCCTGTGCTGCAAGGTGTGAAATTGAGCTCAGCTCAATGTCCGACCACGGCAGAAGATATAGAAGAGATGATTGTCATCCCCTATGCCTCAGCCATAGGTTCTATTATGTATGCCATGCTATGTACCAGACCTGATGTAAACCTTGCCGTAAGTTCGGTAGGAAGGTACCAAAGTAATCCCGGCAAGGAACACTGGACAGCGGTCAAGAATATCCTGAAGTACCTGATGAGATCCCGGACATCACGAGGAGTTCCGGAATGGTCCGGAGGTAAAGAATTATATATAGGAAGTGCTGTTTCAGCCATCGGGACAAGTTTCGGGGTCACCGGTATTGTGTCGGGACCACCGGAAGGGTCCCGGGGGTCCACCGGGTGGGTCCACCTGCCCCGGGGGGGCACATGGGCTGTAGGGGGTGCGCCTTGGCCTACATGGGCCAAGGGCACCAGCCCCAAGGGGCCCATGCACCTAGGGTTTCCAAAGGGGAAGAGTCCCACAAGTGGAAGGCACCCCTAGGTGCCTTGGGGGGGAGGGAAACCTCCCTTGGCCGCCGCCCCCCTAGGAGATTGGATCTCCTAGGGCCGGCACCCCCCCCTTGGCACCCCTATATATAGTGGGGGAAGGAGGGATTTTTGATCCACGCCTTTGGTTGCCTCCTTCTCCCTCTCCAACACCTCCTCCTCCTCCATAGTGCTTGGTGAAGCCCTGACGGAGTACTGCAGCTCCATCACCACCACACCGTCGTGCTGCTGCTGGAGCCATCTTCCTCAACCTCTCCTTCCCCCTTGCTGGATCAAGAAGAAGGAGACGTTACGCTGACCGTACGTGTGTTGAACGCGGAGGTGCCGTCCGTTCGGTGCTAGGATCTCCGGTGATTTGGATCACGTCGTGTACGACTACCTCATCCCCGTTCTTTGAACGCTTCCGCTCGCGATCTACAAAGGTATGTAGATGCATCCGATTACTCGTTGCTAGATGAACTCATAGATGGATCTTGGTGAAACCGTAGGAAAATTTTTGTTTTCTGCAACGTTCCCCAACATTTCTGTGGCTGGGGTTTTTGTTTTTTTTGAGGGGGGGGGTGGGGGTTTTGGGGGTTAATTTAGGTGTTTCATGTATTGTGTTAGCTAGCTATAATTAATAGAGAGAAGTGTCCTCTCTTATGTCCGTGCTTGGTCGATGCTACGTACTATACATACGTATAGAGAGGACTAGACACGCTAGCTAGCTAGTAAGCAAACGAAGGAAACAGAAGATCGTCATGAACATATATGCATACAGAGAGAAGTGATATCGACCACCTCTCCTTCTTCGAGAGATTGGTCGAACAACAAGTTCTCGTATATCTATCCGACACTACCGGCTACATATATACAATAATTATCTCTTACAAATATAATCATACGGACTCATGGTCCACATAGTATTCTCCGTCTTCAGCTATCACGTGGTCAAGAAAGAATGCCGCCAATTCCTCTTGAATTGCTCGCATGCGAGCTGGTGCTAGGAGTTCATCCCGCTTCTGAAACATCTAATTTGAAGAAGGGGGTCAATACATATATATATATATATATATATATATATATATGAATGAATGAAACTCAACAAAAATGATGGTAATAAAATAAAATTGTGAATGTTGTTATTTACGTACTTCATAATGATGGTAATAATCAAGAATGCCAAATGGTATTGATGAAACTAGCGCTTGAATCAATAGGAGATGCGCGGAACATGCTACTATAGTACTTACTTTCGGGTGTCTAAATTGCAGCTTCTTCGGGAGTCCTGGAGCTTTTTTGGAGAATTTTTTCCAAACCCTGCCAGACAAAGAAAACAATTACTTGATATATCAGGAAATGAACAAAGTTGCTGATATGGTGGATAATGATCGATTTAACTTACTTCTTGAGCATTTGAGTCATGTCCGCATAGTCCTGGGGATCTTTTCGTCTTGAGTCTAAGACGGTTACTAGTCCCTGCTCAAGCTTAATCTCTAGGAGAATATAGTGGAAACTGCACACGCATGCATAACTCATCAATTACATTACTATAACCTTGACTAATATATAAGGGAAACCGAATACGCACAAGACAGTAACACTCACTTGAAGTTGTAAGGAAAGAGTATTATATCTTTGTTTTCATTTATTACCAACGATCGTAGCAAGTTGGCCTCGGTATCTGCGGCATGAAATTTAACCTGAGTTGCATCTATGAGATATGTGTTAATGAACCCAATATCACCGACTTGTCTTTTCTTCAATTCGGCGATCTTCAATCTGCATAATATAGTGAGGATGATTATAAATACATGCAATGAAAGAGCTGAGCTATATAGAGAGACTTAATGATAGAAGTAGTACTACTTACAGACAGTAGCAGGTGACCGTTGTTTTATCGAGGGCCAATTGATTAAAAAACTGAAAGAACTTCTCAAATGGAATAGGCAACAGTTCAATTCCAACGAGGTCATGCTCCTTTTTAACTTTCACATACAAAGTACTCCTCCCCCCAGAGTCTCTGCAGATTTTCAAGTACCAATCATGCAATCTTCGCATCATCGTTGATAGAGATCTTTCATCTTTGACGAGAGGCTTCCCGTACTCGTATCTTTGTATCTGCACCTCCACGAAATCATAATGTACATCGTCGGGCAGGTAATCGCCAAGATTGCTATAACCGGGCACCACCCTCGGATCATTAGCGACGTTGTCGCTAGGCACCTTGAGCGGGGGGCACGATTGCTTTGCTTGTTTGCCGAGCTGGGCAATTTGTTTCCCAGCTCGTCGTTCTTTTAGCCTTTGATCACTGACAGTACTTCCCGACCGCTCCGCTTCGGCAAATTCCTTTCCAATAATGCGCTCATAGTTTCCTCTCGGCGGAGACTTGGGTGGTTTTGTCAGGGCAGCCAGAGTGCGCTTCGCTTTCACCGGATCTACATTCTCCTCTGGAGGTGGATGTTTCTTTGCTTTCACCGCTTCAAAGTAGTTCCTCACTTCTTCTCGTGCGATCTCGGCGTTCTCCTCCGGGGTCCTCTCATATGGTAACTTCTCTGGAGTCTTCAGAGAAGGACCGAATCCGTATTTCCTCCCGCCTCTGGCTGTACTGCTAGACGCCGGCAGAGCAGACGGAGCGGTTGTCTTCTTTACTTGCTTACGAGGTGGAGGAGAAGGACTACGACGCGCCGGAGCAGCCGGAGCGGCGGCAGGTCTCTTCCACCCTTGCTGACAAGGCGGAGAAGGAGGAGGCTGGCTGCTCGGGCGCGTCGGCGCAGGCGGAGAAGGAGGCGGAGTGCCGCCACATGCCGGAGAAGGAGCCGGTCGAGTGCCCTAATCATCACTCGCCGGAGGAGGAGGCGGTGGAGGAGGCGGAGTGCCCTGACTTGCCGGAGGAGGAGGAGGAGGCGGAGGCGTCCAGTTCGGAAGGTTGATGAGCTCCTTCCGCCATAGGCATGGAGTCTTCGGAGCAGAACCCAGCCTAGTCTCCCCTTCACTGGTAGGGTGGTCAAGCTGGAGGTCCTCAAATCCCTCCATTATTTCATCCACCATCACCCTAGCATATCCTTCTGGAATCGGCCGACAGTGAAAAGTTGCGCCAGGTTCAGTAGGATAATCAGAGCCAACAGCCGCCTTGACCTTCAAATTCATCCATTGCATCATAAGGTGGCAATTTTGAGACTCTATGATAGCATCCACGGGATAGCTGGCAGGAGCCGTCAAGGCATGCTCCAGCTGAAGCAGCTCGGTGGAAGCCACGCTGCTTCTCTGCTGAGATGGCAGGGTAGCTTCGGGGGAAGCTTCGGCAGTTCGTTTGCTGTGATTTGCTTCTCGTTCCTCTATCGCTTGTACCCTTGCTTGCAGCGCCTGCATTTGAGTCTGCTGCAATTTTTTCCTCCTCTCCTAGCATTTGTAACCGCCTGCGTCCGGAAACCCAACCTTCCACGGAATGGAGCCTGGCGTGCCTCGTGTCCGTCCAGGGTGCTCAGGATCCCCGAGGGCCATTGTGAGCTCGTCGTTCTCTTTGTCTGGAAAGAACGTCCCTTGCTGCGCTGCTTCAATATACTGCTGAAACTTCCTGAATGGTATGTCCATTTGATCGTTCGTCCAAATGCACTTCCCTGTTACAGGGTCCAAGGTTCCGCTAGCCCCGAAGAACCAAGTCCAGCAATGGTCTGGCCAGTTAATTGTCTCTGGTTCGATCCCTTTATCAACCAGATCATTCTCAGTCTTGGCCCACTTAGGCCGGGCTACGAGGTAGCCACCTGACCCCGTGCGATGGTGATGCTTCTTCTTCACAGCATTTTTCTTGTTTGTCGCCGACATCTTCTTACTCTTTTCCTATGTCTTGTGGGCCACAAATGCAGGCCAGTGATCTCTGATCTTCTCATATCTGCCCTTGAATTCTGGTGTCTCTTTATTTTCGACAAACTTATTCAGCTCTTTCTTCCACCTCCTGAATAGTTCTGCCATCCTCTTAAGAGCAAAAGACTTGATTAATTGCTCTTTAACTGGCTTCTCTGGATCATCCTCTGGCGGTAGGGTGAAATTTGACTTCAGCTCAGTCCAAAGATCATTTTTCTGCATATCATTGACATAAGACACCTCGGGGTCTTCTGTAGCCGGCTTTAACCATTGCTGGATGCTGATCGGGATCTTGTCCCTAACCAAAACCCCGCACTGAGCAACAAATGCGCTCTTTGTCCGGAGGGGTTCAATCGGTTGGCCGTCGGGCGTGATTGCTATGATCTCAAACTTTTCATCCGAGCTCAACTTTTTCTTTGGGCCTCGTCTCTTTACCGAAGTTGTGCTCGATCCGGAGGGCTAGAAAAAAGAACAAAGACTTAATTAATATGTGTACATACCAAAACAATGAATGCATCAATTAGCTAGTCAGCAGAAGCTTAACTAATATATATACCTGGCAGGACTCGGTTCGGTCACTGGAGACGTCATCATGGTCTCCTTCTTGCACCGGCATTAGGTCACCGGAGCCATCATAATCATAGCCAGCTGCTTCCAAACCATCGGTGTCGTTGAGAAACAACGAGCAGACGGCATCACTTCCTCGTGCGATTATGTCCCCCAACAACTCTTCTTGTACTTCGTCTCGGGCGGTGTCCATAGTTTCTACAAATATTGACAACATGGCAATTATTATTCAAACATGACAGATGGATATATTATTCAAATATTGACGCTGCTTCTCTAGGGTTTGGGGTGGCCTCGACGCTGCTTCTCTAGGGTTTGGGGTGGCCTCGACAACGCTTCAAGGATAAAAAAAGAAAAGGAAGAAGAAAAAAAAGAGGTGAAGAAAGAATAGAGGAGTAAGAACTGAGTAAGAACTCCTCTATTCTTTCTTCTCCTCTTTTTTTCTTCTTCTTCCTCTTTTTTTATCAGGAACGAGGGTCGTCGAGGGTCACCGAGCGGTAAAGGAAACCCTAAATAGCAAGTATCGTGGGTGTGAGATACATGTGGCCGTCGGTGTCGGACACTACATCCACGTCCCACAAGTGACGTGATTGTACTGTCCGACACCGACGGCCACATGTATCTCACACCAACGATACTTGCTATTTAGGGTTTCCTCTACTGCTCGGCGACCCTCGACG
>NC_041384.1:727530699-727531929 GCF_002162155.2 Triticum dicoccoides
GGGGCGGCGTGCGGCGGCAGGGGAGGCACGCGGCTGGGCGGCGTGCGGCGGCAGCGAAGGGCAGGGGCGGCGCGCGGCGGCCGCGCAGGGCAGGGGCGGCGGCGACGGCGGCCAGTACAAGGGGAGGAGCAGGGGAACGGGCGGCGCTCACAGCGAGGTGGCGTCAGCGACGAGGAAGGCTCAGGGTCGGCGGACGGTGAAGGCGCGCTCGGGGGCGAGGGCAGGGGCGCGCGGGCTCGGGGTGCAGCGGACGACGTCGATCTGGGAAGCCTTGCGGCGTCAACAAGCTCGGCGTCGTTGGGCGGGCCGGGGGGCAACTGGTGATGAGTTCGTCAAATTTTCCTAAGTCCTGCTTATATACACAGAGTATTGGTCCCGGTTTGTGGCACCAACCGGGACCAATGCCCTCTTTAGTCCCGGTTGGTGCCACCAACCGAGACCAAATGCCAATTTTCAGTAGCCCAAAGGGCGGGAAGCGGCGGCCTTTGGTCCCCGTTGGTAGCACCAACCGGGACCAAAGGGGGGCATTGGTCACGGTTCGTGGCACCAACCGGGACAAATGCCCACTTTAGTCCCAGTTGGTGCCACCAACCGGGACCAAAGGCCTTGTGCTGCTGCGACGTTGAAAGTTTAGTCCCACCTCGCTAGTTGAGAGGGGTGCGCAGTGGTTTATAAGCCCCACTGCCACACCCCTCTCGAGCTTCTCTCCATTGCAGGCTTACGGGCCTAATTGTCACTGCTACGCCTGTGGGCCTACTGGGCCTCCTGCGGGCCTGAATCCTGGCCCTTGGATGGGTTTCTAGTCGTATTCAGGCTGTGGGGGCCCAGTAGGTGGCATTTTTTGTTTTTTGTTGCTTTATTTATTTTATTTTCTTTTGTTTTTTGCTTTATTTTTTAATTCTTTATGCTTTTAGTTTTAGAAAAATTATAATTTTTTTGTTAATGCCATTAGTTTTCAAATTTGAAAACACTTTTTTGTTTTCTTTGTTGCTTTATTTATTTTATTTTGTTTCTACTTACAACAAAATACTTATTGTTGCTATTTTTTCCAGTTTTTTTGTTTTGTTTTCTGCATTATTTATTTTCTTTTGTTTTTTGCTTTATTTATTTTTATTCTTTTTGCTTTTAGTTTTAGAAAAATTATAAACTTTCTGTTAGTGCCATTAGTTTTCAAATTTGAAAAGACTTTTTTATTTTTTTGTTTTCTTTGTTGCTTTATTTATTTTATTT
>NC_041384.1:727532276-727550417 GCF_002162155.2 Triticum dicoccoides
TTTTTTGATTTGTTTTTTGCATTATTTATTTTCTTTTGTTTTTTGCTTTAATTTTTAATTCTGTTTGCTTTTAGGTTAGCAAAATTATAAACTTTCTGTTAGTGCCATTAGTTTTAGAAAAATTATAAACTTTCTGTTAGTGCCATTAGTTTTCAAATTTGAATAGTTAAAATTTGAATTCTTTGAAATTTGTGTGAATCGCAAGTTTGTGATTAACTTACTAAAAAATGAGAATAGATGCGCTTATAGAGAAAATTCAACCTAAATTCATAGTAAATTTCTATGAATTTCAGAGAAATTCACTATGAATTTAGGTTAAACTTTTCTCTATTAGGGCATCTATTTTCACTTTGAGAGGAGCTCAACAAGGCAGAGAGGAAAGGGCTTATAAACCGGTGTGAGCCCCCTTCGGTTGGCGAGGTGGGACTAAACTCTGCCCGCAACGAGGACCAACCCTTTAGTCCCGGTTTGTGGCACAAACCCCACAAACCGGGACTAATGGTCATGGGCCAGGGGCGAGGAGCAAAATTATAAACTTTCTGTTAGTGCCATTAGTTTTAGAAAAAATATAAACTTTCTGTTAGTGCCATTAGTTTTCAAATTTGAATAGTTAAAATTTGAATTCTTTGAAATTTGTTTGAACCATACGTTTGTGATTAACTTTACTTTTTCCAGTTTTTGTTTTGTTTTTTGCATTATTTATTTTCTTTTGTTTTTTGCATTTTTAAATTCTTTTTGCTTTTAGGTCAGAAAAATTATAAATTTTCTGTTAGTGCCATTAGTTTTAGAAAAAATTATAAACTTTCTGTTAGTGCCATTAGTTTTCAAATTTGAATAGTTAAAATTTGAATAATGGTATTACGAGGGCCGAACCATAAGACATTAAAGCATTTCAAATGAACTCTGAAAAAGTTGAAAGTTGGCATGGTATCATAATTTCACCCACATAGCATGTGCATGTACAAAACGGACAATGGTAGCATGTTCGTGTGTTACAAAGTTGGCATGGTATCATCATAATAGTTGCGGGAGAAAGTCTTCACTTTTTCTTTGCTTGTACATCATTGGCTAGGACGAACGGTTCGTTAGTGTACCCAAGATTTTTCAGATCCACTGTTGTCATTCCGTACTGTGGGTCTACCTGTACCCCGCCGCCTGACAGATTGATCCATTTGCACTTAAACAAAAGGACCTTAAAATCAGGTCCGTAGTCAAGTTCCCATATGTCCACTATGTAACCATAATATGTGTCCTTTCCTCTCTCGGTTGCTGCATCAAAGCGGACACCGCTGTTTTGGTTGGTGCTCTTTTGATCTTGGGCGATCGTGTAAAATGTATTCCCATTTATCTCGTATCCTTTGTAAGTCAATACAGTCAAAGATGGTCCCCTGGACAACAAGTACAACTCATCACAAACAGTGTTGTCACCTCTGAGACGTGTTTCCAACCAACTGCTGAAAGTCCTGATGTGTTCACATGTAATCCAGTCGTCGCACTGCTCCGGGTGTTTGGAGCGTAGACTGTTCTTGTGTTCATCGACATACGGGGTCACCAAGGTAGAGTTCTGTAGAACTGTGTAGTGTGCTTGAGACCAAGAATATCCGTCCCTGCATATTATTGAGTCTCTTCCAAGAGTGCCTTTTCCAGCCAGTCTCCCCTCATACCGCGATTTAGGGAGACCTATCTTCTTAAGGCCAGGAATGAAGTCAACACAAAACCCGATAACATCCTCTGTTTGATGGCCCATGGAGATGCTTCCTTCTGGCCTAGCGCGGTTATAGACATATTTCTTTAGGACTCCCATGAACCTCTCAAAGGGGAACATATTGTGTAGAAATACGGGCCCCAGGATGACAATCTCGTCGACTAGATGAACTAGGACGTGCATCATGATATTGAAGAAGGATGGTGGGAACACCAGCTCGAAACTGACAAGACATTGCGCCACGTCACTCCTTAGCCTTGGTACGATTTCTGGATCGATCACCTTCTGAGAGATTGCATTGAGGAATGCACATAGCTTCACAATGGCTAATCGGACGTTTTCCGGTAGAAGGCCCCTCAATGCAACCGGAAGCAGTTGCGTCATAATCACGTGGCAGTCATGAGACTTTAGGTTCTGAAACTTTTTCTCTGGCATATTTATTATTCCCTTTATATTCGACGAGAAGCCAGTCGTGACCTTCATACTAAGCAGGCATTCAAAGAAGATTTCTTTCTCTTCTTTCGTAAGAGCGTAGCTGGCAGGACCTTTATACTGCTTCGGAGGCATGCCATCTTTTTCGTGCAAACGTTGCAGGTCCTCCCATGCCTCAGGTGTATCTTTTGTCTTCCCACACACGCCCAAGAAGCCTAGCAGGTTCACGCAAAGGTTCTTCGTCACGTGCACCACGTCGATTGAAGAGCGGACCTCTAGGTCTTTCCAGTAGGGTAGGTCCCAAAATATAGATTTCTTCTTCCACATGGGTGTGTGTCCCTCAGCGTCATTCGGAACAGCTAGTCCACCGGGACCCTTTCCAAATATTACGTGTAAATCATTGACCATAGCAAGTACGTGATCACCGGTACGCATGGCGGGCTTCTTCCGGTGATCTGCCTCGCCTTTGAAATGCTTGCCTTTCTTTCGACATTGATGGTTGGTCGGAAGAAATCGACGATGGCCCAGGTACACATTCTTCCTGCATTTGTCCAGGTATATACTTTCAGTGTCATCTAAACAGTGCGTGCATGCGTGGTATCCTTTGTTTGTCTGTCCTGAAAGGTTACTGAGAGCGGGCCAATCGTTGATGGTCACGAACAGCAACGCCTTAAGGTTAAATTCCTCCTGTCTGTGCTCATCCCACGTACGTACACCGTTTCCATTCCACAGCTGTAAAAGTTCTTCAACTAATGGCCTTAGGTACACATCAATGTCGTTGCCGGGTTGCTTAGGGCCTTGGATGAGAACTGGCATCATAATGAACTTCCGCTTCATGCACATCCAAGGAGGAAGGTTATACATACATAGAGTCACGGGCCAGGTGCTGTGATTGCTGCTCTGCTCCCCGAAAGGATTAATGCCATCCGCGCTTAAAGCAAACTATACATTCCTTGGGTCCTTTGCAAACTCATCCCAGTACTTTCTCTCGATTTTTCTCCACTGTGACCCATCAGTGGGTGCTCTCAACTTCCCATCTTTCTTTCGGTTCTCACTGTGCCGTCGCATCAACTTGGCATGCTCTTCGTTTCTGAACAGACGTTTCAACTGTGGTATTATAGGAGCATACCACATCACCTTCACAGGAACCCTCTTCCTGGGGGGCTCACCGTCAACATCACTAGGGTCATCTCGTCTGATCTTATACCGCAATGCACCGCATACCGGGCATGCGTTCAGATCCTTGTATGCACCGCGTTACAGGATGCAGTCAATAGGGCATGCATGTATCTTCTCCACCTCCAATCCTAGAGGGCATACGACCTTCTTTGCTGCGTATGTACTGTCGGGCAATTCGGTATCCTTTGGAATCTTCTTCTTCAATATTTTTAGTAGCTTCTCAAATCCTTTGTCAGCCACAACATTCTCTGCCTTCCACTGCAGCAATTCCAGTACGGTACCGAGCTTTGTGTTGCCATCTTCGCAATTGGGGTACAACCCCTTTTTGTGATCCTCTAACATGCGATCGAACTTCAGCTTCTCCTTTTGACTTTCGCATTGCGTCCTTGCATCGACAATGACCCGGCGGAGATCATCATCATCGGGCACATCGTCTGGTTCCTCTTGATCTTCAGCAGCTTCACCCGTTGCAGCATCATTGGGCACATCGTCTGGTTCCTCTTGATCTTCACCAGCTCCCCCCATTGTAGCATCACCGTATTCAGGGGGCACATAGTTGTCATCGTACTCTTCTTCTTCACCGTCTTCCATCATAACCCCTATTTCTCTGTGCCTCGTCCAAACATTATAGTATGGCATGAAACCCTTGTAAAGCAGGTGGGAGTGAAGGATTTTTCGGTTAGAGTAAGACCTCGTATTCCCACCTTCAGTGCATGGACAACACATAAAACCATTCTGCTTGTTTGCCTCAGCCGCATCGAGAAACTCATGCATGCCCTTAATGTACTCGCAGGTGTGTCTATCACCGTACATCCATTGCCGGTTCATCTGCGTGCATTATATATAATTAAGTGTCCAAATTAATAGAAGTTCATCATCACATTAAAACCAAAGTGCATACATAGTTCTCATCTAACAACATATAGCTCTCCAGAGCATCTAATTAATTAAACCATACATTGAAACTATGTAAAACATTTCAATTCGAAAACAAATGCGATCATAATCGCAACCAAGGTAACAATTGATCCAACGGCATAATGATACCAAGCCTCGGTATGAATGGCATATTTTCTAATCTTTCTAATCTTCAAGCGCATTGCATCCATCTTGATCTTGTGATCATCGACGACATCCGCAACATGCAACTCCAATATCATCTTCTCCTCCTCAATTTTTTTTATTTTTTCCTTCAACAAATTGTTTTCTTCTTTAACTAAATTTAACCTCTCGACAATAGGGTCGGTTGGCATTTCCGATTCACATACATCCTACATAAATAAAATCTATGTCATGTTGGTCTGCATAATTTTCATAAACAATAAGTGAACCAATAGTTATAAAGATAATATATATACCACATCTGAATCATAGACAAGACGAGGGCCGACGGGGGCGGATACCAAAACCATCGCACTATATAAGATGCAATAATAAAAGTAAGAAAATAATACAAGTATCTATGTAAACATACAAGTAAGAATATGTTTCCTTTCAGAAAGAAGATAAGAACAAGAGGCTCACCACGGTGGTGCCAGCGATGAGCTCGGCGCGGGTGATCGACGGCGGTGAAGACGGGGACGGGGCGTGACGGACCGCTAAACCTAGACAAATATTGTGGAAAATGGAGCTTGGAGGTCGAACTTGGAGAGGAGAAAGCTTAAGTAGTGTGGCTCGGGCATTCCACCGAACACCTTGTGTGCATAGGAGGTGAGCTAGAGCACCACCAAGCACTCTCCCCCTCGGCCAGAAAAAAACAAAGCAGTGTGCTCTGCTCTTACGTGAGGGGGTATATATAGGCACTTCATTGGTCCCGGTTGGTGGCATGAACCGGGACTAAAGGGGAGCCTTTGGTCCCGGTTCAAGCCATCAACCGGGACCAATGGTGGTGGGCCAGGAGCGAGGCCCATTGGTCCCGGTTCGTCCCACCAACCGGGACCAAAAGGTCCAGATGAACCGGGACCAATGGCCCACGTGGCCCGGCCGGCACCCTAGGCTCACAAACCGGGACCAATGCCCCCATTGGTCCCGGTTCTGGACTGAACCGGGACTAATGGGCTGACCCGGCCTGGACCAAAGCCCTATTTTCTACTAGTGGATGGGCGCTCGACCAATATTTGGCAGCACAATTGGATTCCAAGAGCGGGTATGATGAGGCCGATTTCTTCCTTGATCCATAACCCTCCAGAACTAGTTTTAGACTTAATTGATGCATCATCCACTTCTTGGAGGGAAGAGTTGACCAGGCAAGTTTTTGCTCCAATGGATGCCGAGGCTATCCTGAGGATTCCCATTTGCACCCGTCAAGTTGATGATTTTTGGGCGTGGTCCGAGGATCCGAGAGGCCTTTTCTCTATCAGGACAGCATACAAAATGATATACCGCATAAAGAGTGGAAGAGAAGCATGGTTAGAGGAAGGAGAGCATACCTCCAATCTCCGGGGTCTGATGTCGAGTTGGTCGGCCTTATGGAAGCTAAAGGTGACGTCGAAGCTTAAAGTATTCACTTGGAGACTTGCCCAACACTCACTACCAATAGGAGGCTTGCTACAACACAGAAACATGTCCATGATGGATAACTACGGCGTGTGTGGTGCGCAGGACAGCTGGCGCCACTCACTTCTAGACTACACCCTCTCCAGGAGCATATGGGCTTTGTCGAATGAGGATATGGTGCAGCATATGTCTATGAACCGAAATGACAATGCAAGAGAGTGGTTATTCTCCATGTTCGAGTCGCTACCAAAGGACGAGCTTGTCACAATGATCGTCACCCTATGGGCGATTTGGGCTGCACAGAGGAAGTTAATACATGAGGGGATTTTCCAAACACCCTTTGCAACTCATGGCTTCATATTGAGCTACCTGTCCGAGCTACAGTTTTTGGAGAAGCCCGAGAAGGAGAAGAAGCCACCGGCCCCTAGACCGAAGCAGTGGATCCCTCCACCTGAAAATCACATGAAAATCCACGTTGATGCGGCGGTTGCGCGACATGGTGGTTTCGGGACGGTTTCGGCCATATGCAGATACGGCAGCAGGGAGTACCAAGGAGCGTCGGCGATCCGGTTCAATAATGTTGATGATCCAGAGACGTTGGAGACCTTGGCGATTCGTGAAGCTTTGGCCCTTGCTGAGGACTTGCTCTTCCATGATATTTCAGTGGCTTCAGACTGTAAAGTGGCGGTCGAAGCAATCAAGAAAGGTACAAGTGCACAATATAGAGCCGTGATACATGAAATAATAGACCGCTCTAGAGTTTTTTTCTTGTTTGATTAATCATGAGTTTAGGACCTCGAATGTTGAGGCTCACAAGCTTGCAAAGCATGCGTTATCCCTGGGTTTTGGCCGCCATGTCTGGTTAGGTCACCTAGGAAATTTGGATTTCGTCCCTGTAAACATTTGTGATGGATGAATAAAAGCTTTGCGAGTTTGTCTCAAAAAAACCAGTCAGAATCTTTCGTCCCTGAGTTTTGGCCACCATGTCTGGTTAGGTCACCCAGGAAATTTGGATTTCATCCCTGTAAACATTTGTGACGGATGAATAAAAGCTTTGCGAGTTTGTCTCAAAAAAAACCAGTCAGAATCTTTCTCCCTGAGAAGAAAACCAGTCAGAATCTTTCGTCCGCCCATGGACGAGACGACATCGTGTTACAGACTTGCTTTCAAGTGAACGATGATGGAATTCTTTCACCAAGTGAAGAATGATGTTGTCATATCTCGCTTTCAGGCCATGACAAAGTGTATGGTTGTGTTGTAATTTACTTCTCTATTTTGTATTGTTCTTAACCTTTTGAGATATTGTTTCTATTGTGAACAATTTGTATATGTATTCGTATTTCCGTGAAGCAGTTGGCTTCTTTGTTAGGGTGAAAAAAAAACTGAACACCCAAAATTGAATTCCCGGATCCTCCACTAGCTGCAATGGGTGTTTTATGTTTGGTTTTCGGTGCTTTGAGGATTAGGTTTGCAACCTCTTTTCAGAGGAGATGCAAATCTCATTGACATCTCGATGGTAATGACATAACTCTAGACAAATTCTACTAAAATCAAGTTAAACTACAAAAATATGTTGCCCATTTTGGGGCTCGAACCCAAGACCAGAATGTTAAGAGCCTTGTGCTCTACCGATTGAGCTAGACGGGCGAGCTGCCATGATTTCAAAATTTTGAGATTATACTTTAGGAAATATTGAGCAATGCGAAGTATGCACAAAAGTTTAAAACGGAAAAAATGAGCAGACAAACACTGAAAAGTTCCCTGCACCTCATACTCGCATTGATCATAGGTTGGAGCTCCTAAAACAAACATAGAACTTAATGATAAATTTTTGAATCTGAAAACTCAACATTTCTTAGTTAGTGCCATGAGGAAAATAAATCACCAATTCGCATGGCATAATACAAACCATAGAATCATGCGTTGATCGTAGTAGTAGTAGTAGTAGTAGTAGTAGTAGTAAATACAAACCTATAATTGAAACCATAACTATGCTTCGTGCAAAAAAAGCAAATACAAACTTTTTGGAAATATTTGAAATAACTGCTTATACCAGGTATTGGGCATACAAGAACATTATGTAGTACCCCCGCAAAAAAAGAACATTATGTAGTATTAAATAGTACCAATAACAAGGATTGAAATATAAACGAGATTGAAATGGTGGAGAGGTCAAGAATAGATTAAAACCACCCGCAAAGAAAAGGAATAGATTGGAATAGCTTGAACATGATTGAGGATTAGACGTAGGCACGCACACCACCGCAAAGTATTTTCTCTGAAGTTTATGTTTCCATTTGCTTCATCTTTAACCTCCACGTGTTTGATGAGCCAAATTTGCGGTATTGCCCCTCCACGTGTTGCAATGGGTGTTTTATGCTTGGGTTTCAGTGCTTCGAGGATAATGTTGCAACCTTCGTGAGAGGCGATGGTAATCAAATTGAATTCTCGATGGTAATGGCATCTACCATACTAGGAAGAAAAATATTTTGGCTCGGTCTAGTATGTTAACCTTGACCAAGAAACCCTATCATCTGTTTATCTTATGAAACATCTGTTTATCTTGGTAGTGCTTGCGAATGATAGTACAATAAGGAAAAAGCATCCGATCTTGGCAGTGGTTGCCAATGATAGTACAATAAGGAAAAGGCGCCGATTCACCCTGTGAACCTCTTATCTTCAGCCAAAGTGTGTGCAAATGTTCAACAACATATGTTCTCACGGTAATCGACTCATGCAGCTTGCCATATCTTTGTGGGTAGTCAACGTCGTGCAAATTATGTGTTATATTTATATAACTTTCAATGCATAATTCTTGGAGAAAATCGAGATGTAAAAAGGTGCTTATAGATATCACCTTTGTCAGAAATATTTGTGGTATCCTCAGCCCATCAGGGCGCAAGTCCTAGACTTGATACCAGGCCTTTCGGTGCCCGCATTTTTCTGCATTTATTCCAAGCCTTTAGGGGATGTCTGTTCAGTTGGAGGAGACGTTATCGTCGAATATGCTGAAGGTGTCGGTGGCGACTTTGTCAATCTCAAGGGTATGTGCCGACTGTCTCTCAGAGGTGCTCATAGGACTGAGTGTATGTGCGTATGTATGAGTGTTTGTGTATTGAAAAAGAAAAAATATTTATGGTTTGTATAAGATGCAAAAGGTGATTAGAGAGATCACTTTTATTACAACAAATATTTGTGGTTTGTATTTATTCCACCTAGTCTACTACCACTATAAAAGGAAGAGAGAGGCAGATCTAGACAATCACATCCATCCATCATCAAAATCTAATGACCCTTAATCATTTTGTGTTTAACACCACCAACCACGCATCAAGCCACCGTTGATCCATCCATCGCTAAGCCCGCCGTTCCAAAAAAAAAACTGCCACAGCACGCCCCATCCTGCTCCTCCTCCCATCGCGCCGCGCCGCACGCCGCCTCCTGCTCCTCCCGCGCCGCGCCTCACGCCGCCGCCCCGACCATGCACACCGAGCGAGATCTCTCTCTCTCCCTCTCGGCTTCTCCCCTCTCTCTCTCTCTCACCTGAACGCGGTTTCTTCTTTCACAACGCGACGCCTCTTGCCCCGACCACGCATCCCACCACTCTGGAACCGCCCCCACTCACGCACAGGCGTGCCTCATCCAGAGGATGCCGCCGGAGGCGGCCGTGCCGACGAGGAGCGTCGGATGTGAGCGGACCTCCACGCCGGGGATGGCTGCTTCCGTGGTAGCGACTCCCCTTATGGTTTCCATGTGCGCCGGCGGCAGGCACACCGCACACCATGGTGCCGATCTGGCCACCCCCTGCATTGCTTCTGCCAGACCTGGCCTCTCTCAACCCCTCATGCATCCGCGTACTCTCGTTGATCCAATTGTGCGTTCCTTCAGCTTGAGCCGTCACCAGGGAGGATGCCATCACTTGCTAGATTTCATCACCGCACGCTTAAGGACGTCTTTCGCCTGGATGCATGGCACATCCATACTGTCGTCATTCCCTTTGAGGATTTGTGCGTGCATTTCCAGCAAGATTTGCGAGTAAAGTTCTCTGCCTCTTATATCTGGGTAGAATGCATTTTTGACGATTTATTTGGTTGGTGTTCAAGAAATTCCAAATATTTCATACTGTGTTTGGAGATTCGCAGGGGCGGAGCCAGAAAATTTGACCATTGGGTTCACTCCATGACTGGTTGTGAGAACTTACTACTAGTATGTCAAGTGTAAAGTATAATTTTAAAGTATCTTACAACAAAATTATAGCACCCAAAAACAACATAATGAATAGAGATATAGTATTATATATCACACATTGTGTTGCATTAAAAACTGAAGAGTGGAAGACATACCCGTTTCAATAAAATTATAAAATCATTTGTTTACATATTATAAATATAGTAGTATCAGATAACTTTGTAGCTCCACGTGTAGCTTCTCATCTTCCTTGAACACTGAAAAAACGACAAGTTAGTTTGACAAGTTTAGAATAAGTACTAACAAGAGAAATAATATTGTAAAGGGACTCACATTTTAGAGTGTCCCCTTTCGATTTTTCACTGCCTTAAAAATATTAAACACTGCATCATTGGTAATGGTAGAAAAAATATCTTTCTCCACATAGCAGATTAGACAATCACTCATGAATTGATCACCCATTTTGTAGCGTAACTTTTTTTTACAACATTCATAGTTGAAAAGCATCTCTCCACTGATGCGGTGGCAACTGGCAATATCAGTACTAGCTTTAAAAGATGATAAACCAAAGGAAACGTAATATGCTTATTTGTTTCCACCATTAGTTTAGCAAGATCAGCGATGCCGTCCAAATTGGTGAACCTTTCATCTGCTCGCACATTGTCAATGTAAGTGCGAAGTTCAGGACCAAGATCATCTAGTTTTCTTGAATCAAAGTCATCTGGATAAAACTCAGCTAGCTTCACTAAGCTATCCAAGTTAAAAGCAGCAAAGGAGTCCTTTGGGTTAAAAGAAGCCATGTGTCCAAGCAATGCAGAATTTACCTCATTGAAGCGGTCATCAAACTCTTGAAGCTGCCAATCAATGACAGAATTAAGACACTCAATTTGGTAATGTTGAAGGTTTGTCTTATTGGTTTTATGCCGTGGTTTGTGCCGATTAACATATTGCTCCTGCATGTTTATGTTCTCAATGTGATGCTCTTCACAGAATGAATGTACCTTCTCAAGAAGTGAGTCCCATCCATTATCCCTTAGTTCTTGCAGCTCATTCCTTGTTGACTTCACACATGAGATGGCATTCAGGATGTCTTGATCCTTCCTTTGTAAAGACCGTGACAAAGTATTTGCATTTCCCAATATATGCAACATCATGTGCAAATAAAAAACAAAATCAAAGGTCTCAAAATATGCTACAAGACCACGTGCCTGGCATTTCTTATCACTTTTGCCTTCTTTCTCAACATATTTCAGAACAGACATAACTGAAAGAGTCCTGTAATGTGAGCCCCAACGTGTGTCCCCGGCTCTTTGAAGAGTTTGTTCTTGATTTAGCCCTGTGCCAGTGCTAATCTGCCCACTACCTATGGCTTTTATTACCTCCTCTCGATGTTTCTCTCTAATCATATCCTTTCTTTTGCAAGAAGCTCCAACCACATTGAATAAAACTGAGATCATGTAAAAAAAATCTGCAATATCGTCATGCTTCTTTGATACTGCCACAATAACCAACTGGAGCTGGTGAGCAAAACAATGCACATAATACGCCGACTTATTCTCTTGCATAATCTTTGCTTTCAAGCCATTAAACTCACCGCACATATTACTAGCCCCATCATAGCATTGGCCTCTAACCTGCTTTATGCTTAGTCCAATCTCGGTGAATAATTTTTGAAGAGTAGCCTTGAGACAAGTTGCTGATGTTTCCTTCACATGTTCGATTCCAACTAACCGTTCAATGATAAATCCACGCTTGCTAAGATATCTCAAAACAACTGCCATTTGCTCTTTGTCAGACACATCAGCAGCTTCATCAATCAACAAACTAAATACATCACCTCCAATTTCTTCAATAATAGAATTTAAAGTTATCTGCACAAAAGATAATTAACTTATTAGAGAACACTTGTTATTTGCAAGAAAACATAAATAGAGGCAATTAAATTTGATGTTACCTTTGCAAAATAATTTGCAATTTCCTTTTGAATATCTCCACATACCCACTTACAGTTTTTGGAGCATTCTCAAGAACTACCTTCCGTATAGCTTCATTCTGGTTTGCCAAAGTATGTACCAACTCTCGGAAATTTCCCTTATTTTTTGACTCCTCTGATTCATCATGGCCTCAGAAAGCTAAGCCTTGATGCAACAAGTATCTCACTGAATCAATGGAAGCATCAAGCCGGATTCAATTTTTCTTTTTTGTAAGATCAATTTGCTTATCAAAAGCAACATGAATTGACTGATCTTGATTCATCAAAGCATCACATCTTTTTACTGGTACATTATGAAAGCTATTAACATTACCCTTACCCTCATGAGCATCTAGTCTGCTTTTCTTGTTCCAACCGTTCCAGCCATTAATTGCAAATGCATCACTTCCAGCTTGTCCCTCATTGTAATCTCTGAAAAGGTAGCAACACAAACAAAAGGCCCTGTGCACTTTGTCACTATACTCAAGCCAACGATCATAATCATCAAACCAATCTGGATTAAATCTCCGTTGAGTATCACCAATCTCCCTCTGCGGGTAATCAAAATTAGATGGTGGCCTGTAAGGTCCTCTCGTTAAATATCTGCGCCTAATCTCATCTTGCTTTTTTGGATTTCTTGTGTACTCTGAAATTCTTTTCCGATCAGCCGGATCATAAGGCAACTCATCTAAATTAATTTCTGTATGAATAGTAGGCTTCGGGAGACTAGCTGCAGTGAAATTTGATGCACTTAGCCTACGTCTAGTGGGTGACCTTGATGTGCCTCTATCATCATCTCGATCTGGTGACCGAGTTTTCTTCAAAAAATACCGCTCTATAGCCTAGATCAATCAAAGTTCATGGAGAAAAACGAATAAAAAACTAGGGTAAAACAGTCACTGCGTATGGACGTACGGTGTTTTAAGGTAGATAAAACATATAAAAAAGGAGAGGAGATGCGGCTATATATCTAATTACCTCAAATCTTGGGTTTCAGTATTGGATGTCGATCTGCAGCCGTCTACTTGCCGCGGGCGTGCGGCGGCGGCAGAGGTGTCGAGCGACACGAACATGCGAGATGGGAATTAGAGAAACGATTAGACGAACGTGCCACGTGCGCTTTTCTCGTAAAAAGGATTACGTGACTGACGCACTCATGGTTCTGGCAAAAGGATTATGTGGGCTTTTGCTTTTGGGCCCTTTCCTTTCACGTACGTGAGGTGTGTTGGGGTCAGCCCGATTATTTTATTGGGTCCACATCAGTCAAACATGTATATATACCACGTACGAGCCAATATCCATTGGGTTCAGTTGAACCCAATACGTATACGCTGGCTCCGCCGCTGGAGATTCGTGTCAAAAATTAGTCTGTGGATACTTTCATTTAATGAGCGACTTTGGGGCAATTAGAGGTATAAAAGCTGCAGCTTCCTCGGAATAATTTATTCATTCTGGAAGCACATCAGAATTGCAGGGTTACATTAAGTGCTAATTTTGCATTTCAAGTGCTTTCATATAGCGGTCTACCTTTCATCCATATATTTTTAAGAAAACCAAATTACTATGCACTGACTATATCACTTATTAATCCTTTAAGCACATAGGATTATAGGGGTTATGTACAGAACAAGTGCTACTTTTTATTAAACGCTTTGACATACAACTCTAAGTTGTGCTACTTCCTTTCATCCATGTATTTTAATGTAAGAGTATACAGTGTGTAAAATGAGCACAAAAATAAATGTACAGACTACATACAAGTCTATCTTCATGTAGAGTGTAGAGTGTGTAAAATGAGCACCAATTCATGCTTAATTAATGGAGTGGCAATGGCGCCAGGGTGGAAATACATGTCTCATGTTCAGTTAAGGTGATTTTGTTTCATTTTTATTTCAGCGCGCAAAGAATATAATTTATGCATAGTAGCAACTGTATGTATTTGTCCGTTGACTTTTATGTGGAAAGAGACATGTCTACTTGTATATATAGTTCCATCCCGAATGGTCACATCAGTTCTAGCAAAGCATGTGTGGTCCTATCGGTTCCTGATATGTTCATACCTTTTCCCCAGTGGAAGTGCTACCGTAATGATTCCAAACCAAGATTAGAATTTTTGATACAAGTATTGATATGTTGATGGGAGCATGGGAGCTTGAATTCTGCACCAAATTAAGTGATGATAAAGTTATTGGCATATAAGCTGAAACTCTGTTCACAAAATAGTGCAAATGAAAGCAGTGTTCTCCCTCATTTTGAAATTTGGGCAAATGAATTCTACTATGCCATATAGTGTTTCTTGCATGGAGTTTCAATAAACATAACTTGTCCTACTTGGTCCAGACTATGTGCCCAGACAACAACCTGTTGTGCGGTCATCACTACAAATAAATTCAAGGCTCTGAAGGTGAATTTTCTTGGATCAGATCTTTACAATTTAGCATCCAGAGTTTGGTCGTGTGCTTGGATTATGCAACAAATGGGTTCTTCCATTTGGAACTTGCAATCGAAGGTTAAAAACAATAGGGCGTTTTAACTGCTACTGCTGCCGCATAATTGGCAACTTTGGTTAAACTAATATGTATCATTAGATACAAAATAACTTACTTGTTTTGCCCTGAAATAATACCATATGAAGAACTTTGTAACATGTAGTTGTTTTGTCTACTTTGGCCTATACTTCTCATTGTGTTTTTATATTTCTATTCATACAAATTTAATCATAGGATAGATTAATAGGACATGTTGTGACCATTGTACCGGTGGTTAGAAGAAAAGCTAATCCATAAATAGTATTGACAAATTGACTCTTCTTATTTTTGTGAGTCTGGTTCAGATTGGTTCCATCTGCAAGTTCTTCACAATTTGACTCTTTGATTTTGATCGTTCATCACCTCTTCCATTCTAGATAAAAGAACCTCCGCTGCTCTTGGCTCCATCGCTCTCCATCGGTAAGAACACACAAAATCATTGCACTTGCAAAAGTCACTAGCCTGCACTCTAATGGTGCACAAAGGGCTGTGAGATCGTTCGCCAGATTCTAATGTTAGTCCTTTCTCTGCAGCTGTATTTTTTAGGTATGTCGTTCATCTCTCCAATAATGGTTAGATCGAGATAACGGTTACTGTGAAACAGGAAGGTCCACATGCTTTGATGCAAACCACCCTATCTACCGTGGGATAATTCAGAGTCGCTAACAGCGTAACAAATACAAAAAGACAGATCAAAGTGATTACCCTATAGATAGGAACAACATATTACGGATCTGGTATGCCACAGTTGCAAGTAGAAACTAACCAAATAGTACTAATGAGAGTTTTTTCTTGATTACAAACAAATGTGCCCACATTACTGATAACCATTCTAAATTTAGGCAACATAATTACTACTTTTAGGTGGAAGTCATAGTATAGTTTGTAAAAAGCTACATGCATGGTTAACGTTGTACCATGTGAGGCTGTCTCATTAGGAAATTCTAAAAGAAATAAAAGAGAACACTTAAATTGTATATGTGAGCTGCATATGAAACATTCAGATAGGTCCATAACATCATGCCTCTATAATAAGAGAAAGAAATGTGAACAAAAAGCAGGTTGATGAGTATGAGCAGAAAATGTTTTTTTTCTATTTTGCTGCTGTCAAAAGATATAACATGCATTACTTTTTACCCTCATAATGTAACTAAAAATAGATGTGTGAACTGATTTGACAGAATCTGTAGATATAAAATCACATGAATCAGAAACAAAGGCCCAGTATACAATCTTGTATAGGCTAGCCCAGACTCAAGGGTCGTGACCCTCTACTTCTTCCTCTGCATATAGAAAAGGAATACTGGTCGGTTCATTCTCTCTCTTTGTACGACATTGATCAAATACATCCATTCTTTCATGTGCGTGGGTGTGCATACATGTTGCTCATTCTCGATATGTCATTGGCATCCAAATTTGACGAACAGTCAGTGTTGCGCCAGACAGTTGCACATGCCAACGTGAATCTGCCCTCTAATCACTTGTACAAACATTCTAAACTCTGTCTAGCCACGAGCCCAGGACAACGAACAAAGAACTAAGGGAAGAAGTTCCAGAGAGAGGAGCAGGAAGGAGAAGACATAGTCGCTGTGAGGAGGGAAGTTTCCATCCAAATTGATGGCAATTTCTTTTTTGCAGGGAAATTGATGGTAATTAACTGATTTATTTTTCCTTGAATCATCCGGTAAAGCGTCCTCTGATGATGATAGCAAAAAAGAAGCTTTTGTGTGATATTATCTTCCTAGCAGTAATAATCAGTCATGATCAGACATAATAAGATAAATGTATAACCCAGATTTTGATTTTCTTCGTGCATGCACATAATATTTGAAACAGTAATCGCCAGTTGGGATGATTGGTCAATTTTTGAATCAAACACATATTTCTAAACAAATATGCAGGGCTTTGTTGTGGCTTGCATTCATGTGCTGCTGTTCCCAACATGTTTTGGTGACAAGAAGGGGAGTAACCATGAGTCATGATCATCAACTCATCAACTTTTTAGTAGTAATCACTCTTAACCTTGTTTTTTGTTTTGTTTGGTGATTACAGTATAAATTCTTGCAATAGTGCAAACGTGGAGATCTTAGCTGTTTAATCGTAATTGTGTTTGTGATACTATGTATTTCAGGACTACTACTTGAACACGCCCTTCCCAGTTCCAACATTAATCTTTCTATCCATGGTATGCGGAATAGCTTATGAGTTTTCTCTGTAGGTAACCAAACTGAAACATGCTTCTCTCTGAAACTGTCCAAAGGCAACAACATTCTTCTTTACCTTTCACTGATCAAGTAGCAGGAAAGGCATTCTTACTCTTCACTTCGATTTCCTATTTTCGGGAACCAGGTGAATTATCCTCCACATAGGATATTAAGCTAGCACTAGAACTGCACTTTTGTTTTCGCTCTTACTCGCACTATGCATGGAAAATAATTTACCGTTTTGATTATTTGGTGTATACTAAGTAAAATAGGAAGCAGATCGGCCACAAATCCTATCTTATATATAGGATTTTGCACCATGGGGTTTAGCTTCCATCGTCTATTGCTCTATATTTTCCCAAGGCGTATACCTTCTATGTTGTGTGTTTGGGTCATGGGAACACATTATATAGGATGAGAAAATCTTTTTTTAGTTGGTTCCATGTTTAGTTATGATCATTATATTCTCAACTGTTTTCTCTTGCACAAAGTACAAACTCGAATTACCTATCTCATGGTGTCCTACTTTATTTATAGTAAAAAGTAAAACATCCCAGTTGAAAACGGTATGACGTTGTTGTGGTACCAAGTTGGCCAACCTGTAAGATGACAATAGTTATCATGGTAATTGAATTACATACAAATACTATTTTCTTTCTCTAATTATTTTATTTCACATGGTGTACATATTTTCTATTTCTCACCCACTGATAGCACATTAACCGTAGTTTTACCGGAAGCATAGTTATTGTTCAGAAACAAATTATTGTAAGGTTTCATGAGCCTCATAGTTGTAGAATTGGAAAGAAAGATGTACTCCCTCCGTTTCTAAATATAAGGCATTTAGAAATTTCAATACGGACTACATATGGATGCATATAGACGCATTTTAGAGTGTAGTTCACTCATTTTGCTCCGTATGTAGTCTGTATTGAAGTCTCTAAAACGCCTTATATTTAGGAACGGAGAGAGTAATTAGCTGATAACTTGTGACAAGTGTTCTTTTCATAGGTCAGATACATTAGTCATGGCTTTGCTATCAAGACAAGTATGCAAAAGTTCCCTAAGCACACTACTGATAATATCAGTGTGTGAATATTAGCTTGCACTGCATATGTTTTTTTTGGCAGGTTAGCAGAGCTCCAAAATAATGACCTCATGCCAATGGATGGCTATGTCTATATACCATCTTTAGTAGTACAAGAGAGTGGTTTTTCTCTTTCGCAATACTTCTACTTGTTATTTAGATTCTTTATGACTCCAGGTTTATATTATTGTCCATTGTAGAAGTTACAAGTTAATATGCAAAGCAGATTGATTTGTTCAGATAGTTTGTGGTTCCTTTTTTCATTCAGACTTTGTTCATGAATCATGGCGACTTCTTTTTTCTTTTCACTTTGTATTGAGACAGTTCGCTGTGTATCTGTGCTACAGGAC
>NC_041384.1:727550660-727552786 GCF_002162155.2 Triticum dicoccoides
TGTATCAACATGTCAATGCCATTTTTCATTTTTCTGATGCTATATAACATCACACAAAGATTCACAAAGATTTCCCATGTCTGATCCATAGCAAGACCTACAATACACATATACAATCCGTAGCAATGTTTGCGCTATTGTACATAAGAATCCATTCGAAAAATCTAGATATATCAACCATGTGGATGGATTACGATAAATGCCACCATAATTAACTTATAATACTAGTAGAATGCCCGTGCGTTGCCACGGGCTCTTGATATATTTTACCAGAGTTACACGTTGCTTTACATTGTCACATTTTTAACATGTAACACAAACTGAAGTCCATTATTGCAATGTAACAAACTAAGTGATGTTACAACTTAACATCTATTACAAAAATATTAATATCTAGATGATGCGCTTAAGAAATTCTTTCACAATATCAGGAAAGTTTCCTCTAGCTTCATTCCCACGATGATTTAGCAAGTATAATAAAAAATGCTTCCTCAATTCATACCCATCCTGCAGAATAAATAAATGTAGTTAGTATGAAAATTTCATGCCGAAAGTCTTAAAACATGTAACCCACATTTCTCACCACGTAAACCGGCTTGACCAATTCTTTACCGTTCCACCAGAGCATAAAATGAAAAACAAAATAGCCAGACACATTCCTGAAAAACTTGAAATTAATAATATAAATAATATAATGATAACAAAAGTACATAATCTTGTTATGAATTCATTGCCCGTCTATACTCGTTGGAACACCGGCCAGAAATAAACGATGCCATTTAGATATATCGGAATTCCACCCAGGAAGCTTTATTTCTAGTGCTTCTTTGAAATCCCTTGAAAAGTTTTTTAATTTCAGTGAATGCCTCAAGTTTTTATCCTCTGACGATTGTGATGATTGAATAGGATCCATAATATATAGACGACGTGCCTCTTTGTCGACGACGTACAATATGTATCGGCCGATAGATGCATAGGGAAGATAAATCTACAAGTGGAGCTATTAGAAACAAAAACAAAGCATGATAACAATGGACATAATATTTTATTTACCTTATTGCAAGATGAGATGTCAGTCTCCATCCCAGGACAGCTATCAAATAATGTTGCCAATGTCTGGATAGTTTCCTTCTCACAAAACTTTTGACCTCGTGTTGACTCTAGCAGCATGGACTAAGTAAAAGAAGACATATTGTTTCAACATTTTGATACTAATGGCACCTAAAATGAAGAGTTACGGTAACTTACACAAAATCGTAGATCCATGTAGTGTATAGGAGGGTCTGTGAACAATACTCCCTCGTCACATGCCAGCATAAGCACGGCGGTGTTGAAGCAATCATTGTCCATGGGCTGCTCCATGTTAAGTATGCACTGAAGTTTCTTAAGATTTAAACTCATGGGATCGGGTGTGGAGCTCCGGACCCATACCTTCCTGTAATTTGGATGGTAAGAAGAACAATAATATACATCCGCACATTAAATATTGATACATGATACTTACTCCAAACACCCAGCATCATTGATCGACATGATGTAGTTGCAGAGGCCGACAAGTATTTCACGTTGGTCCGTGGGAATGATAGTGATTGGGGCAGGACGTTTCTCTTCGTCCACGTCAGAAGGATTATCCAGGATCTCAAGATCAGAATTAGCTAAAGTTTCTTCGTTGATAGGTTGATGGTACATGGGACATCCTCTTAGCTTTAAGATCTGAATCGAGCAAAATAATTGCCAATTTTTGCCGAAAATGTTTCATATCCTCCTACAAATAAATTATGAAAACAATTTAGAAAATATTTTGATAATTTTTTTTGAGATAATGTATAAAACTGAAATACCTGCGTGAACTGGTCTGACAGTCCATGTGATGACCAGTATTCCATATAGTTTAGCATAAACAATCCACATGATGCGCTATAATATGATAAAATAATGCCTCAGAATGCCACACAAATGAATCTAAAAACAAACCATTATCACAAGTGCTTACCCATCAGTTTGTATTGCCTCATGAATTTGCTCTACAACCATCCATTTTGTAACATTGAGATCAGGCCACTTATGACCTCTGATAAACTCCGGACTATGCTCTGCAAGTTTCAGCCATTTCTCGAGCCCTAGTA
>NC_041384.1:727553058-727609280 GCF_002162155.2 Triticum dicoccoides
GATGGCAGGGATAAAGTCAAACAAAATAAATGTTAAGATGAGAAAATAAATAGATAGTTACCGTAGTAGCAAGGTCATTGCGTTTGACATTCTCACCAAGTGAGTCCAATACTTGAATCTCTCGTTTTTTGGCGTTGGCAACTGCTAGATACCAATGGTAGCCCGGCATGTTAATTGGGATGAATAACTGGTGTAAATAAGATACAAGTCACAGTCAAAATTAGATATAGTTATTAATAAATAATTAAGCATATGAACTAAATAAAAACAATTCATAATTATATGCATGGATTATGAGACAAAACTAACCATATCTTGTTGTAGATAAGTATTAACATGACGCACAATGCGACGATATTTTGATGGGTCTATGTTTCTTTCCTCGTCTTCTTTTATCTGGCCCGATACAGACGTGCTAATAATGTGTACCTTTTCACCCGCCCTGTTTTGTAAATGCTCGTGAGCAAGCATGCAATATATGTAAGCATTTATCATCTGCAAACAACCATTAGATTATATATATAAATTATGATATTATATATAATAAATTAATTACAAATTTTGTGCAATTGGTCTGCAACCGTCATGTAAGAACATGTCATTTTTTATAAGGCATTCCAAATCGTCAGTTGATAACAAGGCATCTCCAATGTCAACAAACCGGGTATTCATAGGGGCAGACTTGATTGTTTCGATGATTGTAATATCTCTAGGGGTACAAACATAGTCTATGAAATTCACAAAAAAAGTGAGCCAGCTTAGTGAACAATAAAATCCAAAATTGTTGAATACAAAAGGCAATATCACAAAAAATTCTTGATAATAATATTTAAAATTACCTTGTGGGATAACATGTAAATTGGCATCCTTTTTTGGTTTATTATGAGAGATAACCTCATCGACGTGATTATGTTGTGGGTTTTCAGCCCCTTGCAGTGATATTGCATCTGAACCCTCAAAGGAATCTTTCCGTGCATCTCCAGAGTCCATATCCATGTATACTATATTCTGAAGAAACAAGAATATAAATAGATCATTCATTTTATCACATAGAATATAGATACAAAGTAAGGTTAGCTTTAGGCACCTCTTCTCGCGGTGTTTCAGTGCGATCTGTCATCGTTGCCTCAGTGCGTATGTCGTAACCCATCAATTTATATCTATGATGAAATATATTAAATATTTTTCACGGCATTATAAAACTATATATAATATATAATAGAATTGTAACTGAAACTAAAACAACGGTTTTATCGGATAATAAGAAAAGCATTTGGTTATATTATAAAAATATGCTCCTTAAATCATTTCACAAATAGAACAATTCGGGGAAAACAACAAACTATAATGTTCATTTAAGTTAGAAGGCGTTTGAAATCATATAAACTATTTTAAATAAAATGATGGGCTATGGAAAATTGACAAACAAAAACTAAAACAAACAACCCAAAATTAACAAAGTATATTTGTTTTTTATATGATTTTGTTGTGTTACCCTTAATATATGTAACAAGCATAAAAATATTTATTTTTTTCAACCATGTTTATATATATACAATTTTGTTTAATTACAAATACATAATTGCATTGTTTTTTGTTTAATATCATTTTGTGAGGTAAAAAAATAATTACAACAAAAATCATCCCAACATTAATAATAAGTATACCATGATGAAATATAAATGATATTCCCCACTTCATCATATTATTATATGTAATATATAATAAATATAAAAATGATTGTAAAACAACTTATTTGTATGCAAAAAAGATAACCTATTTGATATTATTAGAAATATATGTTATTTAAATAAATGTCATACCACATGTTTATATAAACATGTTCACAAGTTTTAAAAAATGTTCATGACATTTGAAAAAGCTTTTTGCTTTTTACATAAATGTTCTTGATTTCCAGAATATGTTTGCATATTTCATAATATTTTATTCAAAATATGAAAGTGTTATTGCTTTTTAAAGAAAACTGATATATATTTTTAATATAAATTAGCTATTTTCAGAATTTGTTCGTCAGATTCGAAAAATGTGTTTGCTTTTTAGAAATTTTTTATGGATTTACCAATAAATGTTCTGACTTTTCAAAAACTGTACTGGATTTTCATAAAAGTTATTGTTTATTGGAATTAGTTATCAAAATTAATACAATGTTCATATTTTAAAAAATTGTTCACGTTTATGAAAATATTCTGGATTTTTAAAAAAGGTTATGATTTTCAAAGTTTGTTCTCAATATTCAAAAAATGTTTGCGTTTGTAAAGAACTGTTCAGGCTTCCAAATTTGTTCGGGTTTTTTTTAAATGGATATCATTTTCCAATAAACTTCAAAGTTTCAAAAACTTTTCGATTTGCCAAATTTGACTAAATTTGACAAAATTATTATTTGTTTTAAATTTTATTCTCAAAATTTAAAACATGATCGTGTTTGAACAAATTGTTCGCTATTTTCATATTTGCTCACTGTTTTAAAAAATATTCTTGTTTCCAATAAGTTATATTGAAATTCAAAGTTTTTTCGGTTAGGTTTTCAAAAGAGAAAAAAAGTGATGAATCAGAAAAGAAAAAAAGCCGGCCCATTCGGGACGAAACCTTTACGTGGCCCAGCCCCCCTCGCGACGACCCACCTCCCGTGGTGCGCCCGGATTTCCACCTCCCCGCGCGTCGGCCCACCTCCCCGCCTCTCCACCTACCCCGCCGCCTCCCTTATCCAGTCACTCGCTCCTCTCCCCTCCACTCGCTCCTCTCCCCTCCACTCACTCCCCCCTCGCCCCACTTCCCATCCGCCGCCGCGACGCCGCGTGCGTCCACGTACGGGCTGGCGGCCGCGCGGCTCCGCCCGGCGAACGCCGCATCAGGCCCTCTCCTACCTTCTCCACTCACCTCTCCTCTCCACTCAGTCGCCACCTATCGCCCTCTCACCTCCCCTCGACGCATCACCGCGCACGTCGCCTTTCCCGCAATGACCAAGACTCCGCCCAGCGACAGATGCGTCTCCGGCGAGCCGTGTGCGGCGGAGGGGACGCACGCAACGAGCTTCATCGCGCATGCGCGGCTGCTGGATCCGGTCGTGGTCGGTCCAGATCCGCGGCCTTGCTGGTTTCCGGCGATTTCAAGGTCGATCCGAAGCGGGGAGGTGGGCCGACGCGCGGGGAGATTTCAAGATTCGTTGCTGCTGCTTCGATCTGCAACGGCAGAAACTACGGTACGCTGGTTCGAACCCATTCCTCATCTACTTCTTCCATTTGTGGATTCCCTTGCCTGATCTCCTCCTTGCCTTCTGTTTCGAGGCGGCTCCCTGACGGCATACGCACGGGCCACGGTGGTGCAGCCAGTCGTCTTCATGCCGGCAAGAAGCACCATGACGAGGTGCAGTCACGGTGGTGCAGCGTGTGGTATTCATCGTCTACCACTCCACCGTCTTCAGCAACCAAACCACCGCCCCCCTTCCCCCACACCCACTTCCGCGGCAAGGTGAAACAAACGGACCCTTCCCCCTCCCCCGTCCCCTCTAATGGCCGGAGGTCCGCGGTTTGCTGTAATTTAGGGCTAGCTACTTGAGCGTGTACTGCTACTACGTTAGCTTTAGGAGAAGAGAGATGGATTTGAGACTATCAATCGATCGAGAAGTGTTTTCAGATTGCTTGCGCATGGTCAACTCTTCTGACGATTACCCAAGCTACTACAAATACTCCCCTGGTAGATACAATCTCGGTCATGCAGTGTACCTACGTAATACCTTCCATTTTCTTGTCTTGGGGACATGCATGTTTTAATCTTGTTTAGTATTTTATCCTATTTTCTTACTATTTTTATAATTTATGATCCTACAGATGCGAACTGGCCAACTTTGCTAAGTATTTAGGACAGTTTAGTTACTTGATCAGACTCTTTATTCTGCATAATTTGGAGGTTTGATTAAAAAAATAGCTCCAAGCTTGAAATCAAATTAAGATACAATTGCATTAAGTCTAACTGAACATAGCAATAGACCCTTACATCTAAGTATTGACTGACATAGCAACAAGGGGGTTTACATGCACTTTTAATGAGGTATGTAGCAAAAGCATCAGCTTAGTGTGAAACATGCATGCGGCTAGCTGCAGTTTAAGTTTTGTACCTCAGTTATTTAGGTGTGGCTAGTTTTCTTGTCGGCTTCTTGCGTCTTATATGGTGAACATACACAATGCTATACGGTCAACATACACAAGGTTATATGGTGCACACACAACAGTAAAGTGTGTGAATTAGTTACATATATGGTTTATTATCTAGAATATGGAATGTTGTCTACTAACAAAAAGAATTAAAAATCTATGTGTGTAATATATTCATTGCACTATTTTTGCTTGGGCACTCCGTGTCGTCGATCCACACCTTTACTTCTATATCTGTGACTTTTGATAATGCGACCAATAGTTGCCCAATGCAGAGGACTTGCTTGCGAACATAAAGGAACAACTTTTTAGGGATTGACCGTAGCTTTTATCTATTCCCATTGCGACACTAACTCATGGAGCATATTCCCGCCTTTTCAGCACGAAGGGCAATTTTTTGAGTATCAATCTGACTAAGCATGTTTTTATCTACTGATGTTGGACATCTATGGGACGCTTGAGGCCTACCAGTGATGCTCACTAAATGCAAATACTCAGCAACACCAGAAAGAAGATAAGTGTTCTTATTTGGTGTACATGATTGATATGCATTTAGTTATAGGATAAACTAGTTGGTATGCATTTATTTATTGATGTACATGATCAATATGATAATTTGCTGCCATATTTACAAGACACCTTTCTTCCATTATACTTCCAGACATATCACAGTTTCTCGTATTTTTCTTTGGTCAAAATTTTTTAAGACCACAAACTGAACAAAGAAAAGGAACTAATGAATTTTACTGGTATCCAGGGTTTGTAATGTGCTTGTTTATTTGTTTGTTATCTGCCATGTTCATAATAGCATGCATGCTTGTATTGCCATAAGATGTGCTTCAAAAAATCATGTGTTCAGATTTGCATGCATAATGAACGATAAAACATACTTTCGATACTATACATCAACCAAACTTGATCCTAATATAACAACTTTTATACCTTAAGATAAGCTAATGATCCTGAATCGTTCATACCTAGAGGAACTCACCTCCTTGATGTTGTTTGCTTACACAAGGTTCTCCTTGTGAAATTTTCCTCCAGGTCTGGCTGTTGTGATGGCCGAAGGGAAAGCAAGGAGGGGGACGAGGAATGGCAGAGGAGGTTAACATATAAGGTTAGGCCATGCGAAGGATAACTGGATAGCATAACATGGCTTAAAAACTATCTACCATATATGCCTGTAAGGTGCAATTCTATTTCCTTTTTCAAACTAAAGGTTACCTGGGAATAAATTAGAAAATAGTACATAATCAGAACTTACTAAAGACCTAAATTTTTGTATTATTTAAATAAATAACTTTTAATTGCTTGAATGCCAAGTTTAACTACAGCAAAAATGAATTCACGACATGCACACTGATCTTTTTCCTGCTTAGCTATTTTTGTAATATTACTTAATTTCATATTTTTGTAGTAATGTACAGTCTACAAATACTTTGTGCAGTTGTAATATATGAGAGATCACACAAGTTCGATGAATGATCTCAATTCCATATTTTACATGATTTCCCAATGCCAAAGGTAACCAATACTAATACCGGATGCATGAAAACACCTTGCCATACATGTTATTAGTGAACCAACACTAACAAATATTTTTTTAGAAAGTAGCCAATATATAACTGGTGGTGGCAGTACAATACATATATACTGGATAGGTCCAGGCAATATGTAAAACTGAGAAAGAACGAGAGCTCTAGGTATGCTGTTATTGCTCATCACATTCCATATTGCTCATCAAATACAAAACTGGAATGTTCAGTATTCCTTTTTCACGAGCTCTTAACTATTCCACTCAATCATATATATTTATAGCATAAATATGATCTGCTATGAGGTGTGCGCATTTTGATACTTGTTAGCACTGTGGTTGTCAATGGATGTTTGGCTGTTTATTTGTAGATGGAACTATTGTGGGGTATGGAAAATGTTTTTTAGTTTTTGAGCTAAGCAACTACTACTTTAATTAAGGTAGTTATGGATTAGTTCACACATAGGAAATTGATATGTTGCAGTGTTTACCAGGCATGGCGTGGTTTGCCAGGTCGTCACCAAGTCCCCAACGCTGTCACCGGCCGGACCTACGACTATACTAAGATGAGTCTTCATCTCTAAAAGCTTCTGTAAACTATATAATGGATCTATTATTCTAACCAGCAATGAATTTAAGTAGCAATTTCGTTTCTCGATGGTTAGTTGTATAATTGCCTGCCAACACTGACACTAATTGACAGCCAACCATGACCATCAATTTAATTTGACTTATTAATTTTGATACAACAAAAATTACTTCAACTTGCCATGTGGAAAATCCAGTTAGAGCATATCCATGTGTATGTTTCCTATGAATGGTACGGGATTTACAAACTTAAAAGATACTACATATTTGACAAATATTTTGAACCAAAAATGTTTGAATTATTTGTTCTGATATGGCTGTTTGACTGATTGCAATGATGATTGTTCGTAGTTTTTTCGAACTGTGTAAGCATAGATTTACATTTTGTAGACCCGGTGCAACGCACAGGGATTTTATTACATGAAAGGACTTATTATCCTGACAGTCATAATTTCAAGATTTTCATAAGTGTTTGTTTATTTGTTTGTTGTCTGCCATGTTAAGAATTGCATGCATGCTTTTATTGATATAAAATGTGCTTCAGAAAATCACGTGTTATGAATCCATGCTATAATTTTGAAGGTGAACATATAGAAAATGCAAGATAAAACATACTAATATAACAACTATTACAATTTTAGAGAAGATAAAGATCCAGAATTGTTCGTACCTAGAGGAACTCGCCTTCTAGATGGTCCTTGCTTACACAAGGTACTCCTTGGGTAATTTTCCTCGAGGTCTGCTGTTGTGATGGTTGAAAGAACAGCAAGGAGGGGGAGGACGGATGGCAGACAAGGTTAACATATATAGGTAGGACATGCGGAGAATAACTGGGTAGCAGATCATGGCTGAATATAGTTATACCATATATAACCTTGTTTTCTACCATATATACCATTGTTGATGGTGCAGATCTGTTTCCTTTTTCCATCAAATGCACACCTGTTAATAAATAATAAAAGATGTAAAAATCATATCTTACTAAATAATTAAATTATTGTAATAATTAAATAAAAAGATTTTCATTGCTTGCATGCCAAAGTTTAGCTACAGCAAAAATAAATTCACGCCATGCACAATAATCATTTTCCTGCTTAGATACTTTTGTATGATTTAACAGTTTGTACTAATACTTCATTCCATATTATGGTAGTAATGTACAGTCTCAATTTACTTTTTGCAGTTGTAATATCTGAGAGACCACACAAGTTCGATGAATTCTTTCAATTCGAGTTTCTCCATGGTTTCCCAATGCCAAAGGTAACCAATACTAATTCTGGATGCATGAAATCAACTAATTATTTTAGCGCTGATGTTGATCAGTAGGCATTGACATGATAAGTACATATAGTTATTTTTGCCAAATATAATTCATGACTTTATGGAACTTTTGCAATATCGTGTATGGACTTTACTATTTAGGGCTGCCCGTGCGTTAATGTGGGAGTTGTAGTAATTATACAAGTACAGTAAGCTATACTTCTGCTACGTACTGTACATGGAATAAAACTTGCATTCACTGCTATAATTCAACATTTGTTGTGAGCCTAGGACCACATACAACAACTTAATATTGCATCAAGTTCAGAACTACCTAGAAAGCTATAAAATTTTGCAACAAAAAGGCACCAACTCTCTATCTTCTGCCACATAGAGGTCCCCAAGACCACCTGAACTTTCAATCAAATGGATGATAAATCACTACACATCAACATTAGCTACAACATATATGGTGTACAAACCAAACTGAGACTTGTGAGGGAGACAAAAAGATCGAGTTTAATCATGGTCCCACATATACCTAGTTTTCCTTGCTACCGTTATTTCGATCGGTGCACACAAGTAGTCAGGAATTAACTTTCATAGACAGAGGAATTAGCAGGAAGACACAGAGGATTAGTACAGGTTGCACAGTATATTCTCTCAAACACAAGAGAAAGCACAACCAGCTTCCTCTTCCCAGCGCTAAAGCCGCCAACCCCTCTAATCCTCCGTGAGCAGGGCAGATCAAAGCCGTCACCAAGACAATACGCCTGCTTCAAGCCATTAAAGGAAACCACTCTCCATACTCGGGCGCAGTCGTGCCCCTGCACACCAAGGCACCGTAAGCGTACAGCAGGCCGACCGCGCGCTCCTGCCATTTACTATCTCACCGCGCTGCCGACGGAACAAAGCCCGTCAGAGGCAGTGGCTGAATTTATCTTCACATGCACCATGAAGCATGGCTAAGACCTACTCTCGACCCAGATGCCGAATCCACTACCTCGGCTTCTTGCTCGTTATCTTATTCCTTACAGTATTCATGCACATCTTAAATTCTTATCATGGCAGAGGTAACAGCAAAGGGCTAGGTAGAGGCGCATGGTACCGGCAATCGAGTGGTATAGGATAATGGAGGAAGATGGATAACTCCTGATGCGTCACCCCCGCCCCATCAACGACCGATCGCATACATAAGACACGCATGAACTATATCTAACCCACGTCCGCCTCCACATCCTTCTTCGGTTTGCCGTAGGCGACCTCAGAGCTGGGGGCGAGAGTTAGCTGTGGTTGGAGGCGCTGGAAACCAGTGGGGGTTTTGAGGGACAGAGCTACGTGAGGGAGAGGGGCACGGGGATATCGGCAAAATTTTTCGTGAATGGAGCGTGGCACGAGGGGGGAATATTCGTCCGCTCGGCAGAGTATAGTCCGTCAGTTAAATGCTACGTGCAATCATAACCTCCATTTTAGGCTGTTAGATAATCTGGTGGACCAAATTAATCTTGGTACACATAATGGGGTGGTCATAGAAAAGAAAATGCTCATTTGGTTAAGAGTAGTATAGATATTAACACAATTCGAGGCGCAATGCTGCTGCCGAAGGATGTAAATATCCTGTGCACACACATGCATTTGCCTAGTTTAGGAAAAACATTAAACCCTAGCGACTCATCTCATATAGCGTCAAGCAGTATTACCCATGTACAGCTTGCACAGATGGGGCTAACGGCTCATTCATGGCAAACAACCGAATGATTCATTCAGGACGTTGCAACAAAATCAATTGATAATCCAACAATATGGTAATAAAACCAAACTTCAATAATACCAAAACACCATAAAGTTTGAATACTTTGATAATACCAAAAAATCCTAAAATTTGTGAACATACGTCTATAGAAGACCCCATACAGTTATTATCTAAGTATTCATATCAAATAATAATAATTGTCAAATCGATGCAAAATAGATCTGAATTATAGAAAAATATTATTGGCATATCTGCATGCATCAGTCCATCTTCAATTGCTTACAACCCTCAGAGCCGCTCTAATCTCTGGCGGGATGTTTGCAGCAACTTCATTGTCTTTGAACATTAACATCTGGACCGTAACATGCTGTGTGAGCTGAATTGGATCCTAGGAAAGGCGCAAAAACTCAACCATTTAATAAACTGGTTGGATAATAATTAGCAAACATCAACTCATAATTTAAGTACTTACGGTAGTGTTCATCCAGCCCATGCTACGTAAACGACCAATCTGGTGGGCCATCTCCTGTAGCACAAAGAAGCCGGAGTGTTTGCTGCGTCAAAAAAAATATTAAACATTATAATGGTCTGCATCTTATGTATGCGAACTATTTAGTAGATTACCGACGAGCAGAACAGGACATGGACTCTTCTTCCCAATCCATTAATTGTGTGTTCCAATCAGCGATCCTAGTCTGCAACACAGTGTTGAGTTCTTCCTTCAGCAGTGTGATTTCCTTCCTCATCAAAATGTTATGAGTGCTATCTTCAGGATCAAACGTGTTGAAGGATGGATCCATCACGACAACCCTCCTCCTCAGCCGGTTGACTACAAGTAACCCGTACGACGAATCCGAAAGTTTCAACGGTAGTAGATACTGTGGCAGGTCGACACATGTCAATTGCAATTATAATAAGTAAAATTAACCTTAAGAAAGAGCGTGTCTTACAATTATAGACTTGAACACATCATATTTAGGAAGAGGCTGGACCACAACATAGTTAATCAGCATCGTGATACGCTCTTCTAGAGTCATCCAGGAGTACCTCAGGGCCTGTGACTGAGAATGAAACTGCAAGTCGAAATAATGTTTGCTCCCAACCCAGTTGGTGCCTGCGGTCCTCTCTAATTCAGCGCTCGTAAGCTTACGTACAACAAGGTTGAAGAATTTGGGATGAAGTTTTTTATGAAAAAAAGGGTGTCCTGGATCATTCGGAGGGTGATGTCGATCTGGTACGGCCAGGAGCTTCGTATACATATTGAGCTAGAAAAAAAAATGCCCAACAACGTTTAGGAAAAGACCTTAATGGTCATCTTCTAGTTTAACTTTGTCTATACTAACCTATAAACCGAATTCATGACATTGCACGAGGTCAGATTGTCCTCACCTAGATGTATCTACACGTATCGAATCTATAATCTGTTTTCATGGGCTTTGCATGACATAGTTCATGTAACGTCGGATCCAACTAAAAAAACGTAGACATGTACCTATGAATATTTTAGGATTGCCCATTTAGCTAACTTTCCTTGCTGTGTAAAAGGGTGTTCAAACAAGATTGGTATATAGCAAAATAATGTATAATAAGACAAGTTACTTTAATGTATCTTCGTCTCGAATGCCCATGATACTGTGAAATATGTATTGGAGTGCATCTTCCACGGCGTGCATTGGTGGGGGCAAAAGATCCATGGGCGCAGGCACATCCTCCTGGGGACCGGGAACATCCTCCTGGGCGGCAGGCGCACCCTCTTCGGGTGCGTGCGCAGCGTTCCCAATGATCACCTCCATTGGATAGAAAATTATTAGTTCTTTAGTTCTCGATCGGAAATTGCTGATGGGATATATGTGAACTTGTGTGGGTGGTTAAATAGTAGGCAGATGGAGTTTATCATTTTGTTACCGTGACATCTAATAATTTGGAGAGTTGATATTCCCTTCCAAATTATCAGCGTCGTTTAAATAAAGCAGTTATTCATTTCCATGTATACAATATTTTTACTTGTGGACGGATCTGATCTTAGTCCCAGTATCAGATAATATATTCCTGATTCCATTATTTTAGCACACTTGTTTTGTCAATACAACAGAAAGGGAAATAAAAGAAACTTCCTTTTCCTCCTCCCCGTGGTCGTCTGTATGTACAAGCATTATATCATTATTAGGGTAATCATATCTCTAGATTTAATACGATCTTATTTTTCTATCCCAGACAAATGAAATAATGAGGCTTTATTAACTCATATTAATATATACACCGATGGATTGCAACAGAGTACGTCTGCTAATAAATCAGATAAGATGTAAGAGATCCAAACATGCTTAAAACAATTTTGTTTCTTTACTATTTCTTTAAGTTACAAAATAGTTTTATGATGTGTAAAATTTTCACGTATAAAAATGCAATATATACAATCTGTGATTTGTATATTAAAATATTAAAGTTGTAACGGTGAAGTAAAAATGAACTGTTTGTTCACTTGTTTTATTACTGAAAAATAATGCTTTGGCCTTTTATTTTTCTGTTTTGGTTTACTGTATATAAATTCATTGTAGTTACCTTTTGATGTTTTGATTTGACAGATTTTATTATGAAGCTAAGCTTCTAGACACACATCTGTTCTGGTTGTTATGTGTATGAATTGACATTAAGCATGAAGCTATTTCGACTGGTATGTCATATTTTCTGCTTTCTTGAACTCGTCGTGCTCATGGCAGCATGGGATTTCCTTGATACTAATATATCGTATTACATATGCCTGTTTTCAGTGTAAGTGTGTTAATTTATCAACAAAACCTTGGTGAATCTACAATCAGGGGGAGCCTTGATGCCTTCTCATGTAAGATTAAGATCCACAACATTATGATAACTTCAGTCCATTACAGCATGATAATAGGGTCAAGCTCCACTTTAATTTGCAGGTAAAGCATGCAGGAAATAATTGTTGACTTTGAATAAGCTTTGAATATAAGGTACATACTTTCCATCACCCATAGATTTACGACAAGTGATTTTTCTTTTAACGCTGATGTTGACAAGTAGGCATTGATGTGTTAGGTATATATAGTTCGTATTGCCAATTATGTAGTTCAAGCCTTTACTGTAATAATTGGCCTGATATTTCGAGTTATATGATGCATCGTAAAACAAATGTTTAATAAATCCAAAACAAAAAAAAGTATTCAAACCCATATAGTTCCAGCTCCCCTCATTTTGGATGCTGATCTAAACCAGCCTATGACCTCTTCGTGATTCCAGTTCGATGCTTCCTGGCTTCTAGTGGAGGGTTTAAGGGAATATTCTTTTTACCAAGATTTCTATACTTCTTATCCCTTCACATTTATAGTTTCGGGCCATCAACAAAGCCAAATAATAACCAAGGGGAAGCAACTTCCGTTTTTGAAAGCCAAATAATAAGCAAACTATTAATTACGCCTGATTCTCAGCATCGGATGCATTAAGTGTCACAACACATGGTACCTTAAGGCAGATGGAAGGTGCCCCATATCATTCCATCCGTGCATGTCTATATTATATACGTCTCGTTTCCAGATCAAAAAAAACAGGATATAACTTTCCTTATAATCAAATCCGACTATGTTAGGCCACACCGTTAGATTGGATACTACATCGTATTGAAAACTTTAAGTAATCGTTATCATGTAATCGGAAAGTGGCCCATATCCTTCCATACTTACAAGTTGCCATAAAAAAACTGTAACCATCATGATAAAATGCATAGGCGCCTGTGCGTGGCAACGGGGAAGATATATTGTGTATAGCTTACTTGATCAAAAAAATAAAACAATACTGAGTCTTGTCACAATATAATAGTGCATGAAACACCTAACATTGGCCTTTTATTCGCGCAAAACTTTAAATATCAAGTAATAGACTATAATGCTCATAGTCAGGAGAAAAAAAGTCGTAAATGAACAACTGAAGCAACTATTGTTTGATATATATTCCAACTGGAACATAATCTTTACATGCGCGTCATGCGCGCACCATTGTGTTAGGATCGATTAGGCATAAACGAAGGAGGGATAAGATAAGGAGAACATGGACCAGAGGACTCGGGCGGTTGGGGCCAAACATGCGTCGGCGGAGGCATGGGTGCGCGTGTTGTTATCCCAGGATCATGCCTGTGTTGGGATAGCACGAGGGGAAGAGGACGAAGTCAGTTTTTCGAATAAACTAACAGCTACGTGCGTGTGATATTACCTTTCCTGGCTTGTGTGAAAAAAGAAATGGTGGGGGAGAGACGGGAGAAAGACGACAGCGTAAGACGAAATATTGATCACTGCGTAATATGAAAGTATACATATGTATAATACATTAATCATAATGCCAAAATGATAATTCTCAATTCAATCCATAACAAAACTATAGAAGCAATTTATTCGCGACATTTGATTATGCATCAGTACATAGTCAGTCATCCAAAACCCTCAAGGATGATCTAATTGCAGCTATGATACTTCTGACGTCCATTGTTCCTACCTTGAACAACACGATTGACGTACGCACGTGTTTCATCAAGTGTCGTCGGACTAGCTTCATGGATATCTACGAAAACAATAAGTGTTATATAGTAGTGACATAGTATTACAGAAAAATTCTATTGAAAACAACTTAAAAATAGAACGCATACCCTACCTTGTAGATAATGATGATCATAATTAATGTTGGGAGAGAAGAAGAATGTGCTCTCCCTCATAGTTTGCAAGCAACGATGCCTCTGATTTCCCTGTATATAAGTTACAGCAAACTTCTCGAACAGGTTGTCAGTGCATTGCAAATGCCAGAAGTTAGGCCCAACGTGTTCTTCACGTACACGTAAGAAAATTATCTGCCGTCCATAAACAAATACAAATGTGAGTATCATTGCAGAAATAGAATTGCATAAATAAGCACATGATAAACTCATATTATAATTGGCGCTTACTGAAAGTTCATGAGGCCAATCTCGAGAGAAGGGACGCGGCGCCTATATATTGCATCCCACTTAAATTCTATCTGACCAACATAGGCAAGGATAGCAACCACATCTGCAAAATTTAAATCACAATGAGACTCTGAGTTGTACGAACTAATATGCACAATCAACAAACTAAATGATGCACCCGTGATGGTTTTGTCCTGTAGCTCAAATATTTCTGCGAACTGTGGAAAGCACGGTGGGCAAATTGTCGACGTTATCTGCTGCACCGAGATCGTAACCTCGGTCGTAGAACTTAGCGTGGCGACAAAGTCCATGGCTAGGTACCAGAAATGACCATCTGGCATTTCTGTAGGGTTAAAACCGACGCGATTGAAATCATAGGTCCTACCGGTTTCTAGAACGATGTTGAAACGGATTGCTTGGTTGTTGTATGCAATCGCTTCCATCTTTGTTCCCTAGCATATTATCATGACACATAACAACAATGAGCAAATAAACATGTATATCAAAATTGTATTTACAATATATGGGCTATAAACTATTCTTACATGTCGATCGAGTAGTATGCACTGAAGGTACAAGTTTCCCATTCCATTCTCTTTGATGTGAGCCTTCCACATGACCCTAGCTTGAATAATCCAGCAATTATCATAAATGTGTTCCATTTGGACGTGATGAAAATTGATGTTCCTGTGCGTATAAAAAACAAAAGGATCAGGTAAAATGCATTTCCATGTGGATCACAAAATTTAGCAGACAGGCAGCATAACATTCTAGTGGCCAAACACTAATCATGTGAAATTTATACATATTATTCATGTTCTGTCCAGGTGCATTCTTTGCAATCAGTACTATTGCACATGGGATAAATATGGATTTGAAAACATGCAGTACCCAGTGGTTATAAGAAACAACCCCAATGAGATTACAGCCACACCATGAATCTAATAACTTATGGAACTATATAAATGAATGCTAATAAAATAGTAATATACTCAGGTGATTGTGTTAGTGCTTGCTACATCTGGTTTTAACAAATATACAAGATGAAAACAAGCCGACAATAGGTGTTTTGATGGCCAAGCCTATTAATATGTTATAGTGTATCCCATGTGATCCATCTTTTTAGATAAAAGAACAAGTTGCAAAACAATGGTGATGATTACAATAGAAAAAACCGTTATATAGTGATGGCAAATAGACGTACGAAAAGATTATTATATCTTGCCTGTTCATCGGAGGGGAGATGAGTGTACTGGTGACAGGAGCTGGCGCCGGTGCCACCACCCTCTTAGATGTGATCGATCCGTATGAGATCACCATGGTCGTCATGGAGGAGATGACTTTTGCTGTACAGACAATTAGTGGGCAGCGGGGGTTATTTATATAAGCATGGTGGGCGGCGGGAAAATGAAAAAGTGATGAAAATCCGATTTTGGCTGGCTAGGCCCCCATGGGTGAAATATCTATATTCAGATATGTAATATTCGGCAACCTATTAAATTAAATCGGGATGTATTAATAAAGGAAACGTACATAACAAAATCGGTCCATGATATTCGCTACGATTAAAATTATGATCACTTGCCTATGAAAACGCATGTGATTTATCACTTGCCTTTGATAAACATACTTTCATTTTTATGGATATTTATTAACCTTTCTTATATTCACATAAATATATTAATTAAATATAATATATTTATTTTTTCATTAACTTGATGATATATAAAATTTTGATATAGGTATCTGCCCGTGCGTAGCTATGGGACAAATGATATATCGTGCCTAACACATAACTTTACAATCATCATCTATATCAAATAATATAATTGCACAACGGGAGAAACCAGTTTATTATTTTTCATCACGACTGTCTAAATGACAAATGAAGGTACAAATAAAGGTGCCAATAGAGAGACGGGAGAGATAGTGTGCATGCCTGCAATTATGACTTTCGGCTAAGAGTTAGCGTGACAAATTATATTATGAAATTAAGCTGTTTTTTTGGTCAGGCTATCGTCGTGTATAATTAGTTTAAGAAATTAGAGCGTAATTAGGGAATTATAAATAAGAATTAAGGGAAAATCAGATTGTCATTGAGCATAGTTAGGACACACATAGCATCCATAAATGAACTGAAAAGCAAACTTTATTATTGTTCAAGTCCGAAGGGTTACACGGGATGATAAAAGAAACAATCTATCATGTCAACATTACTGTAAATTTGCTTATGCTTCGTCCTTGTCAGCTGGTCCTGGCTTCTTGTCCCTCTCTTGAATAAGCTTCTCGACCAACTTGGAGCTCCATATAAATCTAGTGCATGCTCTCATCAAAAGCTATAAAGAGATTCCTAGTATTACATGGCAGCTAGAAAAGGATACACATTTCGATGAACATTTAATTATTTGATGCCAGCACAGCAAATAGTAATGGCACGGTCAACTATAAGTCGACCACCCTCAGACCAACCAGCCATCTTCGTGGAATCCTTGCTGTCCCACGCTGGCTTCACATCACACGATGCTCGATATCAGCCTAACACAAGTTCTCATGGACCAGAAAACCATGAAACGATGCTTGCTCCCTGAAGCAATCCTCGTCAGGTCCAAGATTAATGCAGCCTTGTACAAAAATACAGTTTAGAACTGTTTCTGTCTCGTCAATAGTAAACTCATAAACGTAAATGAAACAATGGAATGGAAAAGAATAATATGTAACTTGAATTGAAATGTTAGTTAATTAGTATAGCTGGGTGAAAGTACTGGTAATATAACTTTTGACGAAAATTGCACACTTCAGCAAACAGACATTTGCATTGCCACAAACTACAGAGTCTAATGGGTATTTAAACTTATTAGAAAATGGGATTACACGCACTTTATTAATTATTGAAAGTACATATGCAAAATATAATTTCAAAAGTTGGACAAACTTCCCTTATTCGTGTGTTGGTCTTATAATTCAAACCGTTCTGAATCTTTTAGTTGTGACATATCAGAATAATATGTAAATTTACAGTCAAGCATAGTATCAAATAACCAAAATAAATAAGAACAGGTATGATAACTTGCCTTAATTAAAAAAGACCCTTTGCATGTGCAATGAATTTAGCAGGCCAATCATTAAATCTGGATTACAGCTAACACACTAAATAGTACGCTATGTGACATGTACACTGACATAAAAACAACAATAGTAGAAAAAACATAACAGCGATGATGGTGACAATATGACGGCTGATTATTGAACTGCAGTGCGTATCTTGCGATGATCGAATATACCTCCAGCTATCAAAATAACATATTAAAAAATACATGTAGGAAAACGAATTACATCATGTCTAGACAATCGCATGAGTAATTGCTTTGTCATTACAAAACCTGCCTTGATATTAACGGGTCTTCAACCTGTAAGGACTTCCTTGTAGACGATGTTCTTCATCGAGGTCAGTAAGGACACGCTAGTTCTTTTACGCTTTTTTGGATTGTCCTTATGCTTGTTGGTCTTCTCCTTCGGCTTCTCCTTCTGAATGAGTATCTTTATGTTTCTCTTCTTGGTGGCTCGAGACAAAGCAACATAGAGCTGACCATGTGAGAACACGGGATTGGGTAGGTAGACACCAATAATCGGGATGGCCTGCCCTTGAGCCTTGTTAATGGTCATAGCAAAGCTAAGCCTTATAGGAAATTGTTTTCTCTTAAACTTGAACGGAAACATATCATTTTCAGATGGGCAGAGAGGTATTCGAGGAAGGAAAACCCTCCTGCCAGCGTGTTGTCCAATCACGATTTCTGCATCAATGGTGTTCCTCTTAAAACCTCTAACAACAAGCCTAGTGCCATTACAAAGCCCATTAGCTGGATCAATGTTCCTTAGAAGTATCACAGGGCAGTTCAGCTTTAGTTTTAGAGCATGCGGAGGAAGCCCGTTAGGAGTCAATCCATTAAGAAACTCCTGAGCATAGTACCCATATGGGTCATCCTCCGCACTATCAAAACTATGGTAGATTACTTCATCTCCATGAAAACGCTCTATCATGCGGATGTTTATTTTGTCTACATTGTCGTTAGTTGTGGAAAGGATTGCTCGAGATGTCATGTAACTCGAATCAGCCATGTTGTCCTCTAGACTCGGAAATACATGCTCAATAAGCTTATCCAGGTCGTCAACCTCGCCTGTAGACAGCAGGCAAATATCTTCAGGGAGTACTATGCTGCCTTGATCATCAACTTCCTCAGTGCCATTGCCGACCCTTAGCAAGTAATCGGCAAACCACGTGTCATTATGAGCCCTCATGTTGGTGATGAGCCGAAGCTGACGCATGCCCTTCCATAGATGAGAGCTTCGGAGGGTTGCATCAATTATCTGGCCCCGCGACCCCCTTCTGACGACCGGAAGAACCTGCCTAAAGTCCCCGCCAAAAACAACAGTCTTTCCTCCAAAGGGTCGGCCGCGTATTCCCATTATGTCGCGCATGCTATTATCCAATGCCTCAACCGCTTGTCGCTTTGTCATGCTGGCCTCGTCCCATATGATGAAGGAGGCCATCCGTAGCAGCTTGGCGGTCCCACTCTGCTTGGTGAAGCTGCACGAGGCTCCATCCTCGCAACTCAATGGGATCTTGAACCTGGAGTGGGCAGTCCTGCTGCCAGGCATGATAGAAGCGGCGATGCCGGACGTCGTGGTAGCAATACCAATCTTGCCCTGACTTCTCACCTTGGCAAGCATCGCCCTATATAGGAAGGTCTTACCTGTACCTCCAGGGCCATCAACAAAGAAAACACCCCCATCACCGCGTTCAACAGCCCCTAGTATCTCATCGTATGCGGCCCTCTGCTCCATGTTGAGTGAAGATGCCAATTTTGTGTCATCCATGTCAAACTCAACGGTTGATTCCTCGATAACCTCTCTTGCCTCGCCCTCTGTAGGGTCAAACGCATCATCTATGTTTGGAAGAGCGAAATCAACAATGTCTTTACCCATTGACTGCAACATTCCCCTAATGTCAAGCAACACCATCTGCTCCACCTCGTCAGTGGACGTGCGTGATCGACGATAGTCATCTGACATAGCCTCGAAGTGCCGATCCCATAATCCACGCACATCGCCTGGCTCGTAGTGAACCAAGATGGTTGCGAATAGCCTCCTAAGTGAACATGGCATCGCCCACTGCTCAGCCTCATTAAGAAAGTCGTCGAGCGTGTTGTCTGCCTCGATGAGTCCCAACCTTTCAGCAGCCTCTCTAAAGCTCCCACATAGCACGCCATCCACGGTGAGCAAGTCGTCGAAGGATGTTTTGCCCGTAACATGGTTAAGCAACACCCGCAGGTAGTATCGCTCCCCCTCGGCAGGATTGGCAGACACTATGCGCCCAATTTGAAAACGCTCGACCCGCGGCTTCCAATACTTATTTTTCTTCTGCCACGTAAAGCTTCCGGGAAAATCCTTGTACAATATATGCCTAGCCCAAGGGTGTTCCAGGTTAGCCTTGAAATACTCCGTTAACATGGATTTTGAAGCATTTTCGGAGGCTACAACATTCTTCAAGTTAGCCTGCGCATTGAACGCAACCCTGTGCATATTAGGGAGATGAAGGGGCAACTGCAAGACAGGCGGGTAATTGGCGCAAAGTGGGAAGCCAAATATCCTCCACATAGCCTCCGGAGGTGTGACCCACCTAGCGTCAATGTACCTCTTGATCTCATCAATGTTACCATCAGCGTCGGGCTGATCGATGCTGAAAGAAGCCTTATCATGGCCCTTGTAAATGTACTTGTAAAGATATTTCACAACCTTAATGCTAGAGCAGACCTCAACGTTGATGTGGCAATTGAACATCCGCAGTAGGTATGGGTTATAAGGCACAACCCATCTGTTGTCCAGCATCTTCCCTCTGAACTTAGCACGTCTTCCATCGTCTCTCCATCGATACACTGGGTATGAGTCCTTCCCCTGTGTTGTGTTCTCATTGAACGCCCGTGGATATCTGCACTTGCAACCGTTTTCTTGCATGCAAACATTCTTCGGGTTGAGAGCACCACATGGTCCATGCATCATTTGCTTTACCACCATTGCATACAATTCCGGATACTTATGCTTGTCTGGGAGCTCCGCGGAAATGAGTCGGTCATACTGTTCCGGGACGATAAGCTTATATGTTGAGTCCATGATCAACAAAAAATGTGCGTGGGGGAGGCCCCTTTTTTGGAACTCGACTACGTATACGTAAGCAACTACAACACCCAGGATATGCTTCTTGAACAACATGTACTTCATGTGCTCTAGTTTGCCATGGAACACACGAGCCACAATATCAGGCCGGTCTTGCGCCGTCTGACCAGGCAGCAACTCGTTTGTTATCTCGTCCCATTTAGGATTGCAAGTCATGGTGAGGAAGATGTCTGGCTTCCCGTATGTATGGACAATTGCCATGGCATCCATATGTCTCTTCTTCATGTCGCGGTCGCCACCAGGGTATGTACCAGGGAGCACTATTCTAACCCCAACAGCGCTTGCCCGTGTCTCCCCTGAAGTGATGGCATCAACCACTCCTTTATACAAGTCGGCATGAATCTGCGTCTGGTTCTTCCTGTACCACCTCAACCGACAGCTCTCAATCTTAACGTACATGTCAACAGCCCATTGTTGCAGCAGTCGTGCTCCACAGAGTATGGGATTGAAGATTGCAGGCCGTGTCTGCAGCATATAACAGTAGTAGTCTCTGACGGAGACGCACAACCTGCTATTTCCCTTTGCACACGATAGTATATGATCAAAACAATGCTTACCTTTAGAAATAATTCATGTATTGAAACAAAAAGGTACACATATGTCATACCTGCATCCTCATCATCATCTTGGACAAGTTGAGGATGTAGTACAGCCTCCCAAGGAACATTACGTTTAGGTAGTTTCGGATGCCAACCTAGTTCGCCCCTTGGATAGAATAGGGGATAAGACAACGGGTCATATGCTCCGGATGACACGCGTATGCTATGCCTTTCGTTGTTGTTACCATAAAGTGTTATCCTACGGTCAAACCTTTTTGCCAGGTCGCTGCCCTCAACCCAAATTGCAGCAACCTCGGATGACAAAGGTCTATTATATTTTCTTTGATCAAGCCTCTTATCGGTGTTTAGGTCTATCCTATAATCATCAAGGTTCCCCTTGTGTGCACCCAAACTCCTAAATTGCTGGGAGTAAGGGTTCTCTTTAAGTATGTCTACTAACTTCTTCACGACCTCTTGATCTAATTGATTTGTGGTCGCCTTACGATGGGTTATGGTTGGGTCCTCATCATAGAAGTACAACTGCAGATGTTTTGGACGTGAGCTAGGCCCGAACGAATGCACATTGTGATAGATGGTTCTGTGTACCCGGAATGTGTATACCCCAGACTTCATGTTCGTGTAGTTCTCATCAAGGCTGACGCCAAGGGTTGTGAAGGCGAAATGCCAATTGAAGAATCATATGTTCTCACGAAAATGTATGGAATCTGCATCCATGTTGGACCATAGCCTCATAAGCTCTGGGATTGGTTTCGATTGTTTAAGCTCGATCTGTCCATTGCGACAGCAGAATCCGTCAGTCTCAGAAACAAACTTTATGGCCTTGCAGTGTTTGCAGTTTGTGTCGAGCTTCAGGATGTGGGTGTGGTCTGGTATGTTTGTGTACACACAGTCTAATGGATCAACCTCGCCAGATATAAAAGACGTCATGCTAGCTTCCTCATCATCCTCGAATGCGTCATTATCGGATCCTATAGGCATTCGTTGAAACATGATCATGAAAATAATATTGACATATATATACAACTACAATGAAGATCCTAGCCTTCCTAAAATAGACTTGACCATACCTTGCTCACAATACAAGTAGTACTCCTCATCCATCATTTCGGCTGGTGTCGGCTCATCGCCCATGATGGGCTCTGGGAACACATTGATGTCGTCTACATTATAGTTGAACAGTCAGGGACAAAGACCTGATCCGGTCAGTATAAGGTTGCTGAGAAGTTGCATCAGAATAGAAGAAAATCGATTACATACCAGGGGTGCAAACACCGTAATTCGGCATGACCGGGGGAGGGTCGCCATCCGATGAATCATCGTCGGTAGCCCGAGAGAGGGGGATCGCGAGACTATCAGCTGTTGAGTTAGTAATGTCTGGACGAGGGAGTGCGAGAGATTCTTTGCACGGGTATTTTTCCTTTTAGCATAACAGGCCTTCCTTTGAGCACTTGACTGCCCCTTCTCAATATCCGACCTGCTTTTGCGGCGCTGCACGCGCTTCCCTCGTATCTTTTCATTCAAATCATCTCTATCATCAACCGTTAGTTCCTCATTTTTCTTGTGATAACATGCTCGGCTACGAGAGTTTCTCTGTATCCTCTTAGATCCCTCGTTGTCATGGGTAACACCGGAGGCATCTAATGACGGAGGGGGTAATGTTGCATCATCGTGGAATGTGTCTGTATATTTAGGGATATCAGCCGTGGATTTTTTAAAATAATGTGTGCAAGCATCATTAGTGAGGCGGTAATATTGTAATTGGAAAATATTGTTTTAGTGAGAAATGAATACCAGAACATTCTTCTCGGACCCAACAATGACTAATTTGCATTAAGATCAAGCATATGACGCTATGGTATTTGCATCGACTACATTAAGTTATGTTCTTAAACGCCGTGAATTAATAACATAAATATTTACCTGAATTAGATAGCATCCGTAGATTTTCACTTGATTCTAACTTATCCTTTCTCCTCCGATAAGCTGCCCTCCTAAGTGCATTTATATGATCTCTTTTGCGATCTTCCTCGGTTACCAGACATGTTTCTTCAAGTATATTCTCGTCAATGTCTAGTGTCATTGAAGCCATACTTTAAATGTAGAAAGTAAAAATTAATATTCCCACATTGATGAATCCATTATTAACAAGTCAATTACCATTTTGATCATTGTCGTTAACCAGACCATATGTCTCTATCGATGTAGCAGTATATGCTGAATCAGGATGCGATAATAATGTTGTATAGGCAGAGCTAGTTGCATTGTCTGGTTGAACATGGTTAATAAATGTTACACAAAAATTAATTGGTAATGGTTAGAACACTTGATTCTTACCAGACAAATTAATGGCGCGGAGTTTATCTTCTTCAAGAGCAAGTTCTTTTTTCCTACGATAAGAAGCTCTCCTCAGGGCATTTCTATGGGCTCTTTTGCGTTCTTCTTCCGTTAGTGCAGCATTATCTTTTGTGACATTGAAGTCATCTGATTCAGAACGATGTGTCAGTATTATATGATGGTATACCAAGGGGAAGCCACGCATACAAATAGATAAACAATGACTACCTGATGTACCTGATGTCACAAGCTTAGGTTGACGAACATTCGTGATATCACCTAGGGCACGACGTTGAACGATGTGGCCATCGACTTGTTGTATTTTCAAACCCTGTTTTTTGCTAATGCGATAAGTTTCCCGCCTCAAGGCTTTGTTAAGTTCCTTAGGGTCTACAACGCATATTAAACATACGGTAGTTAGTGAATAAAAACAACCATTGCATATAGAAAAATACCTGAAAACATGTCTACAAGTTAAATGCCTTCACAAATTACCAGATTTCGACAAGAAGCGTTGTTGATCCTCTATTTGTAACACGACATCTTGGATTTTTTTTATATCCTTAGCTGAAAGCATTTGTGTGTTGTCAGGTTCCTTTGATATATGACTTTGATTCCCGCATCTGATTTCGTCTGCAGCATATCAAAAATATCAAACAGAAAGATGGTAATGCTTTTTCACAACATATGTACATAAGGTCATATTCGATGTTAGACAAGCATCCGTGGGAGTACCTGATAGATTTGTCCCACCGTTGATATATTCGTCTGGAGGTTCACCCTCTGTAGAACACCAATATATGCAGCATAGGCACATGTTGTTAATGAAAATGACCAATAGTAGGGTGACAATCAAGAATTAGATGGTTGGAACCCAACAACGAACCATCATGAAGGTCTTTAATCCGTGGTGAACTTGTTCCACCTGTATAGTGATACCCAGTAAATAATAAAAAATCAATGAAATATACACTACAAAAATATGGTTATAACAATCTTGACATTTGTAATGAGGCTGAGAGAGTACCATATTCATCTAAACTAAAATCCAAATCATTGGTATTCGGAGCTGTGAATGAATCCTCTTTATGCTCTCCATCTGTAGGATGACAACCAACATGAATATAAGGACAATGTTATAAACGTTGTATCTACATGGCAACATTCCCAACAATAGTCACACAAGCTCTATACCTGTAACAGTAGCTGAATTGTCCACAACAGTCTCCGCTATGGGTAAGATGCTTGCATTGTTATCTTCAACTATTGTAGATCTTGTAAGGACTGAAAAGCATTATGCATTAATTATGTGAATACAAAAAGTGCACATAACTCATGCGTAGCATATTATGATAGGTTAAAGCATGCCCGTAGATTTAACTTCAACAGTTATCACGCTATGAAAGCTTGCGAATGTTCGTTAACACATGTGTAGTAATTTCTCATAGAAATGCTGCATACCTGTAGAAACGTCCTCTTCTGGTAGCTGATCAACCGCCCTGCTTCTTGAATTACCCATGTGTACCTATGAAATTAATTGCTATACATCAGTTAACTGCTGTATTGGCAATGAGAATATACTGTAAGCTGGCATGAGTATATTTAATTGGCACCAAAACAGGTTCTGTGCACATACGGGACCAAATATATAAAAAACGGTGGTTTTACTAGTAGTTCGAAAAGGCAAGTGAATTCTGATGGGAAATTAATGTTAGCTATGCAAACACAATTATGGTCTCCCATCAATGTAACATGGATTGTTGGTTACGGAGTCGTATTTGGACTAAATCAATTTCAACCACCTGATGCTCACATTGGCATAAGACCCTTGACTTTTTTCAGATGGCATAGACTGCTAGATTGTTTACTATTGCATGGAACCTATTAGATTAAAGTGTTATAACTACCTTATGTTTGTGTCACTTTTTGCATGTGATGCTGTTTCGAGGATGGAAAATGGAGATCCTCTGAAGTTGTGAGATGCAAACTCGATGACACCGTCCCCGATGCCTGTTGCCACTTGATGATTCACCACCTGCAAGCATTTGGGGCTGTCAAATAGTGATAAACAGGTATGGCTGTCAAATAGTGACAAACATTTCCCATTCAAAACGGTGGTTCATATGGGAGGATGACATTATCTCCCACACTGAACGATTTTATTCATCCAGCCTGTACCTATTCATGCCAGCTTACAGTATATTCTCATTGCAAATACAGCATTTAACTGATGTAAGAGTAGTAATTGTAAAGGTAGGAATATGTAAACGCCACACCTGACACCTGATTTTGCAATCGCCACTCCGGCGGCGACTGGATCCACGGAACCGATCAGAGATGCAGATTTGTAAGAGTAGTAATTGTAAAGGTAGGAATATGTAAACGCCACACCTGACACCTGATTTTGCAATCGCCACTCCGGCGGCGACTGGATCGCACGCAGGTCCGCTGAAGAGCGACGGATCGGGGACGTGAGCCTGTCTTTGCACTCGGACGGCGTTGTCGCCTCGATAAGACTGCACGCTGTGAAAGAGACCTACGGTATGAGCGCTTGTGGCGGCGGACAAGGGTTTCAGGGTTTGTGACGGCGGCGAAGGGTTTGAGGGGCGGGGACGAATGACCGCGGCTCGCAATGGGATCGAGGTCAAGACGATCAAATCGATCAGCCCGTCATTTCGTAGGTTAACCGTGATTGATTGTTGTAGGGGTTTTTTCTATCCGTGAACCGGCGCGGTTCAGGATGGCCGTAGTTGTATATTGATGTTTTTTTATCGGTTGGGAGGTAAAATGCGGGGGATCGGTGGAAAGTGGGACGAAGTACCAAAAAAAACTAGGGGAGGTGTGACGAAAATTGACCGGTGGAGACTACCAACTGCTCCATTAGGAGTAGAGATATGGGACGTGCATTTGCAATCAAAAACAAAACATAATCGCCCACCTTGGGGCTCGAACCCAAGACCACAAGGTTAAGAGCCTTGCGCTCTACCAACTAAGCTAGACAGGCAAGTGATCAAAATTTCAAAATTAGGAAATATATTGAGGCAAGTTGTAAGTGATGTGTATTATAAACATAAGTAAAATGGAGAAGTTTCTTGAGCAAACGAACTCTGAAAAGTTCCCTGCTCGTAGGCTACAGCTCCCGGAAGAAAGGTACAACTTCACAACTTTATGAGCAAATTTCGAATCCGGAAAAACAACATTTCTTAGTGCCATGCGCAAAACAAATCACAAATTGCCATGGCATAATACAAACCTACTGCTACTCAACTGCCCATACTAGTACTCTTGGCGCGCGTATATGGATCAGGCCGTGCAGAGCTCGCGCGAGAACCCGACGCGGCCATTGGCGACGTCGAAGAGCACGCGGTGGTTCTGCTGCTGCATGCTGGCCAGCACGTTGAGCCCCGCGTTCACCCCAGTCGACGGGCCCGCCGCCATGGCCAGGCACGCGATGCCGCCCGACGAGCTGTGGATCATCACGTTCTCCTCAGGCAGCGTCACGGCCGCCCCGGCACCGCCGGCGAACGCAAACGTCACGCTCGGCACCCGCACGCCGCCGCCTGTCACGTTGTAGCACGTGTCGAACCCGCCCAGCGGAGCCGACACGGGCGCCCGCGCCCTGTGCCGGAACGCGTCGCGCACCGCGGCGTACACGGGGGGCGAGAGCCGCGTGAACATGGTGCCCGCATCCATGATCGTGCCGCCGGTGCCTGTGGCCGGGTCGAACGACGCGAGTGCCGATGCCGGCACGGCCACGGCCCTGCCGCCCACGCGGATGCCGACCATGTCGACGTAGTACAGGGTGGGGCGGTGGGGGTTGTAGAGCAGCGGCGTCGTCTTGATCCGCTTCGGCTGCCCGGCGGGGCCGAGCCTCAGCGTCCCGGAGAAGTTGGAGGACTTGTAGCTCGGGAGGCAGTAGGAGAAGACGGAGCCGTACGTGTCCTTGGTCTGCGACAGGAAGGACAGCGGCCCACGCCCAAAGCCAAGGAGCCCCTGCGGCGGCACGGACCCGCCCGTGACCACGCGGAGGCACCCAAACGTGTACGACGACACGACGGCCCCGCCCTCGAGGGCGAGGGCATCCTGCCCGAGTACGGCCTGGAACGTGGACGATCCGTACGCCAGGTTGAACGCGCACGACGCGCCAGGGCCGCCGGGGCAGGACGCGGCACCCGGCACCTGCGCGCACTGCGGCGAGCCGCACCGCACGGGCCGGTACGTGGGCGAGTCCGTCGGGGCGAAGGACGGCGACGACTTGGGTGCGCAGCCGACGCAGGCGCTGCACGGGATCCAGGCGGCGTCATTGCTGGGGTCGATGGCGACCAGCAGCGTCTGCGGCGGCGTGCCGAGCCGCGCGCGGGCCACGTAGTTGGGGATGCTGAGGATCTGCCGGCCCGGCGCGATCGGCACAAACGACCGGCCTTTGCCCTTAGGTTTGGCTTTGGCGGGCACGGCAGCGGCGAGCGTAGCAACGCGTGCCACGTCGGCGGCGGACTGCCTGGCAAGGGAGACCGCCCAAGCGGCGAGGGGCGCGCCGGCATTGGGCGACGGCAGCGAGTATGAGCGTGCCAGGAGCAGCGTCGAGCTACGCACGGAGACCGCGGCCGTCCAAAACGTAGGGAAGAGGAGCACGGCGAGGATGGTGGATAGTCCTAGAATCCACATGGTTGCTTTTGCTCGATCACTAGCTCAGTTCCTAGCAAGAAATGAAGGATAGCGAGAAAACTCCGAGAAATGAGACCCGAAGGTGGCTGGCCGGGTGTACATGGAATGGAAGCGTCGAGTTGTATATATAGGCCAAGAATTTTTTGCCGCTGCCATGCATGCACTGATGACTTTGCCCGGTTGAAATTGTTTGGCCTCTTGACTTTATCTTTGCATTCGTAGAAAGAAAGTAGGTAGGCGCAAGGCGCACGAGAGTACTTTGTACCAAGTACCAAATGAGCTAGAATCCTAGCCTGCTCACTTGTCATGGCTTTAAAGATTTATATGAATTAACTTTGCCAGTTAGGTTTATACCCACAAGCTCACAACCGACTTCACCGTGATGGTAAGAATACGCATATACTTGCGTCTGCAATTGTTATTTCACACGCAACTGAAAATTTCGCCTATTTTACTACTCATATAAAGGATGGTGGAGTACCCGCCTTCCCGGACGACTGGATAGAGGGTCGATGACGGGTGGACTAAGGGCGCGCGATTGCTATAGTCGTCGCGTGACCATGATAGGTGGACCGAGGCCGTCATGCGGTGGACCCGTCTTCCTAGGCGCCTTGCGGACTGAGAGAGCCTCCTAGCCGTCAATCTCGAGGTGGCTTCTCGTGAGGCCACTTGGGGGCGATACAAGATCGGACGGCTCGCACCCGGGTGATCCGGCTTGGCGTTCCATGACAGCTGGACCGCCCGGCCGCGTCTGGGGCCACCATCATTGGGCAACGTCGGGCACGCTCGTGTTGGCCCTGTCTCACGTTGTCCCGGGCGTGACATCATCGCCGAACCAGTGTGTCGATGTCTTCGACCCTTGCCGGGTTGGCCTGGTTTCACTAGGCAGGGTTGTGTTGTGGGCACAACACCAACTTGAGCGTGGGGCCCTTTTCAGGTTGTTCGATGGCCACACTTGGGTATGCACATGTGGCTTGCATGCTATGTCCCTCGCGTGCGCCGGCGCTGCGTCCAACGGGCTGTGGCGAGGGCCCGTCAGACGGCTGGGCGGAGGGCCGTCCAGCTGGCTGTGTCACGCCAGCATGTGTGCGTGGCTGGACGGCAGCAGAAACTGCTGCCATGGCAGAGGATTTAGAAATGTTGCCATGGCAACCATTTTGCTTTGCCATGGCACATGTTTTCATATCCTGTTCAAATAGTTATTTGAATTAATCATGACTTCTTATTCAAGATTTCAAATTGAAAATTGCTTTTGCTTTGGGTCCCAAAAGAGAAACCACAACTTTGAGATCAGTTTGACCCAAGATGGGCTTCCAAATTCAAATCATTTAAATTTAAACTCAAACTGTAATTGAATATATAGTTAATGCCAAAAATCCAAGTCAATTGAATTCTTTTGTAAATTGATTCAAATGGTGTTCATAAAGTGTGAATCATGTTCGAGGACCACCCTGGCATTGGGTTGGTAAACTAGTATTTCAACTCGCATGTCGATTCTGGATGGGTGCATTGATTTTTTTCACTCGCAGGTCGGTTTTGGAAGGGTACATGGGTACATTGGTCTTTCCACGAGCAAGTTAGAGTTTTGTTTTTGCTTTACGCTTCCCTCTATAAATACAAATAGAGGGGATAGGGCAGCCGCAAAGACACCCCTCTTCTTCGATGTGATCTATTTCTTTGGTCCTTTTAGTGTGATGTGTTTCATGGGTGGCTCTCGCTAATGCGTAGTTTTTCTGCAGGTTCGCTAGCTTAGTTACGCCAGGCGGATTTGTTGTTGTTGTTGTTGTTCGGTTGGTTGGCCCCTTTATAGTGTTATTGGTGTACAGAGTAGTTAGTGGAACGACTACAGCTATGAGTTGTAATTAGTAGAAAATATGGATTCAATTTTAGCTGTGAGATGTTGTTTTTGTGCAATTGCTTGTACCCCGAAAGTGTTCCCTTTGGCCGGCTCTTCTCGGCGTCAGCCGACCGGCTATGTTTCCTTCTGTTCTTGGTTCGTGATGCAGGAGCGTCCAAGGCCGGCCAGGGAAGCCTCTCTCTCTAGTCAGTCCGCTGCCTATTACTGTAGGTTCTAGAGTCGGCTGCAGAATACGGTCAGCGGGATGAGCACAGCTCCACCCAGATTGTGGCTGCATAGGACCAGGCAGACGGATAGGAAAGAACCAAAGAGACAGACGGGCACGTACCAAAGAAATGAGCCCATTTTATCCAAGCAAATAGATGTCGAGTCCACGGCGTCGCTGGATGAGTTGTCTTGAAGAAGCATTGCACCATTGGCGCAGAGACCAACTGCAACCCCGAGGTCAAATGAGCTATTTGAAACGTAAAATGGAGGTTTAATGAACTATTTGAAGAGGACAACGGCAAGCACTGATGAAATAAACAAATACAACCAAGAAGCGAATCAGCTAATGCAACTAAAAATTTATGTTTTTCTTATACTGTTTCTCGAAAATGATCTGCAAGTGATTATGTTCGTAGGGATTTCTGCCCGGGCTTTGAGCTCCATGCGTTGCCCACCAGGCCAGTTTGAATTATTCTACCAGTTGCTCAAGGTTATAATACTTATCTGAGCGGCGTGGTGAGCCCCATGATAAAAGACCTTCGGTCCCATGGTGCATCATTTAAATTGACCGGCGTTCCCTTGGGTATTGTTTCTACATTGTTGTCCGGTTGGTGTTCGATGAGCAAGGCCAGCGCCATTTGGGCGCCCACGCGTTGGGCCTCCTGGCCTTTCATCACTGTGACCTAGAAGGTTCACATGTACGTTGTACTAGTTCATTGCCGTTGATACAAGGCAGCTATGAACGGAATACAAAAGTAGTCACTTCCAATTCGATTCTTCTTCCCGGGCTTATTTCTGGCTACCGACTAGGCTGGAAAATTTATAAGCCACTAAACTAAATCTGCAAGAAAATATCAGAGAAATTTACCTAGAGGTCGTGCGATAGAAGGGTGGCGCGGTTAGACAACGGGATGAAGTCGTGGGACTGCGGCAAAGCGTCAGAGGTCCGGGAATGATTCAAAGAGGTGACAGAGGCCAAATCTCGGTGTCCCAGGCTGTGGAGGTGGCACGGGGATGTAGGCGACGACGGAACCAAACGCACGTTGCGAAATTAGATGTTCATGATGCCAATATTTGGGAGGCTGGATGGCGTGCTATATCGCCTCACACAACCTCCATATATGAAACCTCGCGGGCTCGGTATGGAGCGCCTCCCAAAAAATATGACGATTGAGGGCATGATGTTGATTCTGCTAGAGTGGTCTTTTTGGCTAAAATAGCTATTTTGGTGGTTATTATGGCGATTGGGCCGATATGCCAAGTTTGCTAGATATGTTCTAAAGCACGACAATTTTATCGATGTTGCGCGGTCGGATTGGACATTTCATGCTGAGAGGAGTACTTCCTCTGTCTGTTTTTTTTTTGAACCGAAAACCGTAGAACAATCGTTCTACGGCAATTTTCATTCAAAGTAACTCAAAGTTATTTACATACAATTAAAGAAAAAACAAAAGGAGCCATCTAACCAATACCAGCTCTAGAAATGTCCATGATCAATTAATTTAGATTATCTGTAATCCATCCACTAAAAGCTTCCATGTGTTTTTCTTTGGTTCTCAGAATCATCAACTTTAGATCATCTTTGAGTAGCTTTCTCCATCCTTGAACCGATGGGTTTTGCGCTTTGAAAATTTTGGAGTTTCTCTGCATCCAAATGTGCCAGCAACCCATGGTGATGATGCTCATTGCAAACTGCTTGGGCAGATGGATTGACAGCAAGTTGATCTCATAGAAAGCATTTATACCTCTGACTTTGGAAGGAACAATTGAATTCCAGCATTGCAGAGCAAAAGGGCAGTCCCAGATGAGAAGGAGGTTGGTTTCTTCGCAGGAACAGTTACAACGTTCACAGTTGTAATTTGGCAGATGAAAGTGCTTTCTGGCAAGAAGATTTCTGACATTTACTCTATCATGCAGCAGTAACCATAGAAAGATCTTATATCTTAACATGGCAGCACTTTTCCAGATCCTCTTAAAGAGTGGAGAGGCTACTTCTTTTCCTTGCATGTGGAAGTACATTTTGATAGCCGAAAAATCATTTTTATGCTTGTTCCATGGTAGGCACCAGGTGTCCAGAGTATTATCCAATTGGGTAGCCTGCATGAGGGCAGATAGTTCTTGGAATTGTTGATGGGCCTGGGTTGATAGTGGAGTAAAGAAATGTTCAGATGCATCCTCCAACCCTTTGATTTTCTGGGCAGAAATCTGCTCTTGCCTACTGAAAGAGAACAACTGAGGGAATCTGTCTTTTAAGATGCCCTGATTCCAGGTGTCAAACCAAAATCTTATAGTGTTGCCAGAGCCTATCTTGGGGACAGCAGCTTGTCTAAACTCAGGCACTAACTTGAGAATACTTTTCCACCAAAAAGATCCTTGTGGATTAGTGTGAAGCATTCTGTCAGGATAATAAGTCTCCCAAATCAATTTGACCCAAGGAATATTCTGTTGATTTAAGAACTTATGGACATGCTTCATAAGTAAACATTTGTTGTGACTGGCAATATCCAACACCCCAAGTCCTCCTTTTTCTTTTGGTTGGCAAACTTTGTCCCAAGCAATCAAGGTAGTGCCCCTGTCTTCCATTCCATATTTCCTCCAAAAAAATGTTTTTGATATTTCTTAATTTGCTCCATGACACCAGCTGGAAGTGCAAGTGTACACATGAAGAAAATGAGCAGGCTGTAGAACACAGACTTTACCAAAACCAATTTATCTCCATAAGATAATAGGGAGGAACAACCAGCCAGCCTTCTTTCAATTCTTTGCATGATGGGCATAAAATCCTCAATCTTTGGCTTGGACAGACAGAGAGGTAAACCCAAGCATGTGAAGGGAAGAGATCCAACTTTGCAACCCATAATATTAGCCAATTCCAGCATCTTATCATTGTAGTGTTAATAGTAACAATCACTGATTTTTCATAATTGACTCTCAAGCCAGTGAAGGTACTGAAATACATGAGCAAGTTTTTGAGCTGGTGCAGCTGAGCAGCATTGGCTTGCATGACAAGGACTGTATCATCTGCATACTGGATTACAGGAAAATCCTGATCAGAATTAGTGTGTATAGGGGCAGAGATCAGACCATTCCTCATAGCTTCATTTAAGATTGTTTGAAGCAGATCAGCAGCTATGACAAACAGTAAAGGTGAGAGAGGATCCCCTTGCCTAACTCCTCTTTTATAGAGAAACTGCTTTCCAGGCACCCCATTTAGCAGCACAGAAGAAAATCCAGAAGAGAAAATCATATCCATCCACATAATCCACTTAGGTCCAAAGCCTCTAGCAATGAGAATTTTCCTGATAGCTTCATGCTAAATCATATCAAAAGCTTTCTCAAAATCTAACTTTAAGATAATTAATTCTTGCCCAGATTGATGACATTGGTGAATGAACTCATATGACCAGGCCAAACAATCTTGTATTGATCTCTTCTTAAGGAACCCATATTGATTTTGATGAACCAGCTTTAGGATGATAGCCTGCTGTCTGTTGGCAAGAAGTTTTGTGATGATTTTTGTGGAGCAGTTGAGCAAAGAGATTGGTCTGAAATCATTAGCATTGACAGGAGCATCTTTTTTTGGCAACAGAGTAATAAAAGAAGAGTTGATACTCTGCAAGTTTAATTTTCCATTGTAAAAGTCTTCAATCAGCTTATAGAAATCTGGAGCAATGATGTCCCAACAATGCTTGATAAAATCAGTATTGAAGCCATCTGGCCCTGGTGCTTTATCAGAAGGGAGATCTTTAACAACTGCATCAATCTCCTCCTTTGTGAAAGGCTTGTCAAGCTCAACTAGTTCAGGCATCTTTGGGACAAGGGACTCAAGGTTCAGAAGATCAAAAGTGGGCACAGAAGCATTGAATCTCTACTTGAAAGCTTTCTACAGAATTGCAGCTTTAGTCTGATGATCATCTTGCATGCTACCAGCTTCATCCTGCAAACTAGCAATGTAGTTTCTTCTGAAATTAATGGTCGCTTTTACTTTCAGATATTTAGTATTAGCCTCCCCTTGCAAGATCCATCTAATTATTTCTCTTTACTTCCAGTATGCTCTTTGCATTTCCAACAAGTTAAGAAGATGATTTTTAACAATTTCTCTGCCATTCCATTCAACAGTGGATAAAGATCTAAAATCTTGAAAAGTGTCATAAAGCAGAATGAGGTCATTACAAGCTTGAATAAGTTTAGACAGCTGTGAGAGCTCTTTGGCCCAAATCTTCAGGCCCTTTCTCAATCTCTTAAACTTAGCAGTGATTCTCTTTGCACTACCAGTTTCATTAACATCTTGTTGCCAAATATTTTTCATAGTGTCCTTGAAACTATCAATCTGCATCCAGTAATTTTCAAACCTGAAAATCTTTGACTTTGGAATCCTGGTGCCAATATTAATGATGCATGGGACATGATCAAAAATAGGCTTTGAGAGAGGCAACACCATGGTGTTAGGGAAGTTGGAAGTCCAAGCTTCAAAAGAAAAAAACCCAATCAAGTTTCTCAAGTAAAGGGGCTGTCTGCATGTTGCTCCATGTAAATGCTCTCCCTTTCAATGGAATTTCTAGAAGGCCCAAATTGCTGATTGCTTCATTGAATAAGAGCATATAATTGAGATTACCCCCTTCTATGTTTCTGTTTGAAGGATACCTAATATAATTGAAATCCCCCAGCATCAACCAATTACAATCATCAGGAATGTGAATATTAGAAAACCAGTCCATGAAAATAACCCTGTCAGAAGAATGACAAGGGCCATAGATATTTGATAAAGTCCAGGTATCAGAAGAGAGCTTGGAGGTGAACCGAATGGAGATAGAGAAGGAGTTTTTAGAGATAGTCTCTCCCGTGAAAAGGGAATCATTCCAGACGACTAGTAACCCTCCTGATGCACCAACAGATGGTTGGTAATCAAATTTGTTCAGACGTTTTGGGCAAAACTGCTTAAGATACCTGTTGTCAAATGTTTCCCTCTTTGTTTCTTGGATGCAAATCAAGTCACAGTCTGTCTCATTAATTTTGTTTCGAATAGCTAACCACTTATCTTTATCATTGATGCCTCTAATATTCCAGTTCAAGATTTTCCACTGCATATTTATGATAGAAATGCAGAAATAACTAGATATGACAAATCTGCATAGCTTTGCATAACTTAAAGATCTCAGTCTGCAACAGAACTAAAAGTGCCATCTCAACCTCACCCCAAAACATGGGTTTACATAAGATCATTAGATATGACATAACCAATACATCCATAGCTCAAAATGAAACTAGACAGATCTCCTAAGAAATCCTTATGCAGGGCTGGGCAGTCCCCCCCTTCTGTGGGCTCTTCTTGTTCTTCTCTTTCACCTCTTTGTCCTTGCTCCCTTTCTTCTTCTTGGCTTGGTGTAGGGCCTCATCTGAGCAGTCTTTCTCAGGAATCTTGCAAAAATCAATAGAGAGATTTTTAACCACTTTGCTGGGTAATGAAGGAGGATTAACATTGCAAGGCAAGCAGTTTCTATCCATGCATGTTTTCTTTCTGTAACCATGATTCAATTGCTGAATTTTACAACTTCTTCTCACCTGGGTTTCAACAAGTGCAGCTTTTTCCTTCCTCTTTTTGTACACTTGGATGGCAGAGGTGCTGGAGGACATTCCAACTGATGAGGGCTTTGAAGGTGGAGTGGAAGCCACAGCAGTGGGGAGCACCTCTTTATCATTCTGATTCTGGCAAATGCTCTGCAGGACAGATTCACATTTCTCAGGTAAGACAAAAGGTTTCAAGTTGGAGCTATCTGAATCTTCTGAAATAATTTTCCATAACTGAGAAGAAAGCAACTGTTTAACCCACTCAAACTTATCTGGAGTAAGTAGTGCAAGAGCAATAAAATTTTCCCACTCATTAGGTACCTGAATCACATCCTTAGGCTGCCCTTCAGGAGCAAAATACTTCTTCCAAAGCTCTGCTTCTTCATGACCAGTGCAGGCCTTGTGCAGTTCTTCCTGTGCTTGGGACAGAAACATCTTTTGCATGACTGAGTCTGCTGCATCAGGCAAAACTTGACAAGCACCCACATGAATTTGGTCTTCAAAAATGAGCAAAGGGAAGCCAGGAGGAGGATTAGAACTACCTGAATCTGGGCTGGGTAGTTCTAAAGCTGCAGTGTTTACAGTTTGGTTGACTATGGCAGAAATAAAAGGCTCTTGAAATTTATCCGGAGTAGCTTCCTCAGGCTCAGCAGCAGTACCAACTATCTGTTGCTGAAAGTTGTCCTCTTAAGCAGCAAAAGGGGCCGACAACATATGATGTGGAAGCAGAGCATTATCAGGTAGCGGATCGGCCTGGCTGTGCAATTCTGACATCCCTGGAGGTGGCTGATCCCGCGACATCTGCAAGGCAGTGGCATCATTAACCTGCACATCCAGTGGTACAAACATTGCAACATCAATATGGGCTTCTGGCAGTTGCTGCTCCATTTCCTCCTGCAGGTCAGCATGCAGCAATGCAACAGGGATCTCTGGTTGCTACAATTCCACCTCAAGTGGCATATTGAGATCTGGAAGCTGAATCTCTGGCATCAAGACTGGCGGATCATGTGGAACTAGGATATTTCCAAACAACAAAAGATTGTCGGCACCTTGAACTGAATTTGCAGTTTCAACACTGTTGGAGTCAATGCCCAGAGACAGAGAGAGAGAGAGTGAGGTCACTGTGATCCATCTCAAGAGCTTGCGCAGCAGCTTGATTCTGCACCGACGCATTATCAAGGAGAGGAGGCATTGCCCAGTGGCCCCAACCAAGATCATCTGCATTCTGTGCATCTCCATTCTGAACATCTTGAGCATTCTCAGGCTGCTCGTTGTTTTCATGCTGCGGTACAGGTCCAAAGAAGAGGTTGTGCTGATTCGGATGGTGATGCTGCTCAGGAGGTCTTGGGTGTGGGTTGCCATCTACCGGAATGGGCTCCTCAACTGGGGGGCCACTGCCCAACAACTCTTCCTGAAAAATAATGATTGGGCAAGTCCAAGATTCAACTTCGAAATGCCTGTCCCCGGTGACCGCCAAACTGACAGGAACATCTGACAGAGCATCTATTCTGACTTTAACTGCCACTTCTGCATTAGTGGTTTTTACTCTGTCCCAAGACAGTAACTTCACAAAACTAGAGACAGCGTTATTGAGCTCATTCATATAGCGCAGATCCGCAGGTAAACCAACTAACAGCAGCCAGCAGTCTCTGGCCAGGTTAAACTTCCTCCAGTTCATACCTTGATCATGCTTTTGGAAAATGATGTGGATGTCATCGAAAGGATGCGGGCTCCTATTGACCAAGGAATCCCTATCTGCTTTACTGTTGCATCTAACAAACGCCTGACCAAAAGGACATTTGGAGATAGAAGAGAAAATGACCCTTTGCGAAGCCAAGAAATCACTGAGAACCTCTCTGACATTGACAAAAGCGACTTCACCTTGGGGCATTGGCACCAGAGTGGCGATGGCTAGATTCTCGTTGCACAGCTGCATGTCGCCATGGATGACCCGAGCACGAGCTGGCCTCCCTTCCACCTCGATCGCTTGAGTGCTAGGGAGTAGGAAAGGCGTCGGATCGAATGGAAAATTCGCCATTGCCGAAGATCTCGCCGGAGCAGAACTGGTGGGATGGAGCAATGAGGAAACCCTGGTTGGATGGAGTGATTGATGAGACTGAGGAGGGCGGAGAGAAAGAATTGGGAAATGAGCGTCAGCAGAGTCCCGAGCAGAGGGCAGTAAATTTTCAGCAGGGCCGGCATTACGGGAAGACGGAACGATAGAGTCGCTGACCACTGGGTCCCGCCTACCACTGTTACCGGCTTCCAGATTATTCACCAGAATAGGTGGATCCGTCGTGTCAGAAGAGGAAGGCGGAACGGCGATTTCGGGTCGGAATCTACAGTTGACTGCAATATGCCCCCATCTCTTGCAGGCCTTACAGCGGATTCTGTTTTGGCATTTGGGCCTGGAGTGGCCCGTCATGAGGCAACGAACACAGAAAAGGCCCGCTGCATTATTGGCCAAAAGGCCCAAAGATTCAAAACGCGTCGATCCCGCCCTACCCAGCGCAGTGTTATTGGGCGAAGTTAAAACTGAATTTAATGGGCCCCTTGATTGCTGCATGACTTGATCATGTGAATTAGGCGTGGTTTGCCAAGAAAAGAATTGGGGCTGTTGAACAGCTTGAACATATGATCGACGAGATTTATTATTGGACACCACGGTCCACTCCTTAGAGGCCGCATCATGATAACGCCCGGTAAAGATGTTTGAGATCATCATCCCCCTCTCCCCAAAGAAGAAAATTCATAGAGTAAAGATCGGTGGACAAGTTGCCGCCTCGAATGATTTTGAAACCCACTTCCGGAGAAGAGACACAGAACTTATATGACCAATTGCGCATATGAGATACCTTAAAAAGATTGGCAGAACCACCGAAGCAGGCATGAATGATGAGGCCCACCGATTCTGGATTAAGCTTGATCAACGAACGCTTGAATTCCACCACGAGGAAGAACTTTGTTGAACTTGGCAATACTTGGGCGTTGACGCCAGCATTGCATTGCTTCTTGATGTATTCCTCGAAAGCTTTCCCAAGGAAGAAGTTGAGATCTGAGAGAGCCATTTGCAGATGTGGCCGACGGGATCAGAGCGATCACCGGCGGGAAATGGCCGCCGTGGTCGGAGTGACCCCTGGCGCGGAAGTTGTGGTGGCCGCCGGGGCCGGAGTGGCCACCGGCGAGGGAGGGGGGGGGGTGGGCGGCGGAGCGTAGGCTAGGCGGAGCGGGGGAGCGTCCCACTAGATGCTTGCATCTGTGTTTATAAGCCCCCTTGTATTTTAGGTCAAACCTGAAAATATATTTAAGTAGTATAAAATATAAGATATACACCAAAAAAATTATAACACTGAACTCAAATGGTATTATTTCTAATTCATAGGACCTATATTTTGTTAGCTAAATTTATAGTAAAACCCACAATTACGCCCCTGCTCACGTGCACAAAACCACGTACACCCACTATCGGTGCGATGATCTACAAACATCATGGTGTTGATTATTTGCCGCACGGATCTATGGACGCGGGATTGACTTACTTCCTTGGTCATCAATAACACCGACTAAAGATTGATAGAGTGTTTTCCTTAATTGCATATAGAGTACAATCGGGGTTACATATAGGAGGGCATCGCCCAACTGAAGCAAGTACGTGCGCCTGGTCGTGCCTAGATCGTGGGGTGACAGGGGGGACCGAGTCGCTTGTCTAACAACTGCCCGCAGTGTCAACGGCAGGCTTGACGACGTTGAGACTGACACAGATGTCAACGAATGTTGCTATTGGCGGTCCCTTGGTGAAGATGTCGACGAATTGTGCACTGGCGGGGACATGCTGGACATGAACATCACCTAGAACTACCTTCTCCTAACAAAGTCTATCTCTTTGTGCTTGGTACGACGGTGTTGTATAGGATTAGATGACATGTAAATGGAGATATTATCACAATAAATTACGGTAGTTTGGTGAAGAGGCTGGTGCAGCTCGCTGAGAAGTTGACGTAGTCAAGTAGTTTCGGCGACAGCATGCGCAGCAGAGTGGTACTCGGTTTCGGTAGAAGACCTGGAAACAGTGAGTTGTCTCTTCTACGACTATGAAATCAAGTTATCACCCAAATACACACAAGAACCAGAAGTAGATCTACGAGTATCCAGACCATTTTGAGCCACGTGGGTGGCTGAAGATCATTGTCTGACATACATTACAGCTAGGCACTGACATCCATCCGTGCATGTTTGTGGGTAAGCCGTAAGCCGCGTCGGTCGGTGCTCGATGACGAGAGTGCACGTAGACTGTACTCCATGGATGGTTGTTGGGATGACGCCCAGCTCCACAACCCGTTTGCTGGCCGGCACCGTCGTGAGTTCTTGGAGGAGGGAACAGGGGAAAGTGTGGGTTTGCGGGAGGCAGGGACTAGTGCCGCCACCGAACGAGACCGAGCCAGATGGTGCTCTCTAGCTAGCCAGCTACGGCCTGCTGGCTGCTGCATGCGTCGCGTTCGGCCATGGCAGAGAGCACCAATACGCGCAGTGCAGCACATGAAGCAGCATGTGATCGACTTCGACCGGATCCATCGGTCTCCACCGCAACGATCTGATCGGCAGTGTATCAAACAAATCTGCTATCAGCAGGACACATTGCTGAAGGATGACAGCTGCAATGCTGCATTGCTTGTACGAATGTTACATCTTATACAGCCCATGTATACCACAGTACGAATGTTCCATTTTCTACAGCCCATGTAATACCGAATCCATCCATCCTATAGCCACAGCACCACCATTCCATATAGTGCGAGCACACAGTATGGTACTAGCTAGTAGCTAGGCTACGCTAGCTCGTCTTCTATATGTAGTACCAGTAAGTTTTTTCCAACATAAATTTCCTATGTATGTATGTATGTAAATGCTCTCTACGGACGATCATCTTGATCTGCAGGGAGGAGGTCCTGATGGTGAGAGAAGGCCTCATCTTGACGATCTGCTCGTCGTCGGGCGATGCCCATCCTCTTGGCCGACATGCCGCCTCGAAGAACCGCCACTCTCTTTATGGTCGACACCCCGGCTGAGGAGGAGCAGGACTGCATGCCCCAGGCAAAGTCCGCCGCCGAGCGTGCAAAGAATGAGGTCATGAGTTCAATTCTCGTTACCATGCAAAAAAATAAATAAAGAGTTCAATTCTCGTTTTTGACTTCTTTTTTCCTTAGAAGAACTAGACGAACAAGAGAAGAAAAAAGAAAAGACAATACAAGAAAAATCATGGAGAAAGAGAAGCAGGTCGAACATAAATCTTGTCGATCGAAAGAGAGCAGGAAGAAAACGAGACAATGAAAACCAAAGGAGAAGAAGAAAAAAACACTCTTCTGGTCCAATATCTGAATCTCTCATAATAGGACAGCAAGCAGACATAGAGGATGATTTTATGTGGATAGTTAGGGATTTTGAAAAAGGGGATTTGGATATCTATAGGCTTAACTATGCTATCATCACCCTTATCCTCAATATCCCCCAGGCTAGAGAGTTGAAAAACTTTAGGCCTATCAGCCTTAGTAATTTAGCTGTAAAATTTTTCTCCAAGGCTATGAATACTAGGGTTTCCCCCATTTATGACAAAATCATTTCTCATAATCAAACTACTTTTATTAAGGGGTAGATTTATCTTGGAGAGTATAGTTATGGCTCATGAAGTTATTCATGAGCTCCACAGATCTAACTCTAGTGGGTTAATTCCTAAACTTGATTATGAGAAAGCCTATGATAGAGTCAGTTGGGATTTCTGGGAGGAAATGCTTCTTTCTAGAGACTTTGGAAAAAAATGGGTGACTTGAGTTCTCAATACCCTGAAACATGGGACTTTTCAAGTTAGGATTAATGATACCAATGGACCCCATTTTGTTGGTAAGAGAGGGCTGAAACAAGGTGACCCTCACTCCCCCTTGCCTTTTAATTTGGTAGCTGATGTCTTTTCTAAGATGCTAGTTAAAGCTGTCAATCATGGTTTAATTGGTGGGATCCTCCCCCAAGCCATTCCTGATGGGGTGGTGAGCTTACAATATGCAGATGATACCATTCTTTTTATCCAAGATTCCATGGAGTATGACAAAAACTTGAAGTGGATTTTGACCTGCTTTGAAAAGCTTTCTGGCTTAAAGATCATTTTTCACAAAAGTGACCTTCATACTATTCATGTTTCTGATTCAATGTCCAAGGAATTTGCCCAAATTTTTTGCTGTCAATTTGGTGAATTTCCTTTCAAATACCTTGCCCCCCCCGCATTTTAAAAAGCTTAGGAGGGAGGACCTACAAACTATTATTGACAGAATTATTAAAAACATTGCTAGTTGGTTAGGCAAACTCTTGTCTTATAGAGGCAAGCTGATCTTATTAACTACCTGTGTTGCTAGTATTCCTTCCTATCTCATGGCTATGATGAAATTTCCTAAATGGGCTATTGACATGATTTCCCCCCAAATGTCTCATTTTTCTAGGGAAATGTGGGTGATATCCATAAGTACCATCTAGCTTGTTGGGGCCTTGTGGCTAGAAGGAAAGAGTTTGGTGATTTTGGGGTTCCTAACCTCAAGGAATTTAACATTGCTCTTCTTGCCTCATGGGGTAAAAGATTTTATGATGGGAGGGAGGGAGATTGGAAAAAATTTCTATGTTTTAAATATGCTACGGACAAACCTAATATTTTCTATGCTAAATCTACCCTGGGCTCTGCTTTCTGGAAAAGCATTACTTGGGCTTTTGCCGCAGCAAAAACTTTTTGGAGATGGACCCCTACGAATGGTGAGCACATTGCTTTCTGGCATGATAATTGGGTGTTGGAATGTTCCCTCAAAACCGCTTTCTGGGATTTATATACTATTTGCCAACAACAAGATGCCACTCTTGCCCAAGTTTGGGATGGTGAGCAGCTTCATCTCACTTTTAGGAGATGTGTGGACGAGTCCATTATATATAAATGGAACCTTTTGGTAGATCTGGTTAAACAAACTACATTGTCCTCCCAAGCAGATAGCCCCATTTGGGGCCTGGAGCCTTCTGGTTAATATTCTATTAAATCCTTCTATAATATGATTAACTTTGGTGGGATTTCCTCTGATATTAAAGATTCCATATGGAAGATAAAAGTTCCCCTTAATATTCATGTTTTCCTGTGGCTGATGTATAATAACAAAAGCTTAACTAGCTAGAGACAATCTTGCGAAGAGAAGACATGTTGAAGATCCCTAAAGTTATTTACTCTTTAACACTTACTATTGTGCTGAAATTATGGTTTTGTAAGTTTTATAGATGCATTTTTTAAAGGTCCCTAAAGTTGTTTACTCTTTTGCTAATTGATCATTTGATTATTTCAAACAAACGGGTTAGGTTGTTTGCGAGTGGCGGTGACTCGATGACGGTGCTGTTTGGACTTGAGGTGAACAGGCTAGGGCATCAAGCCAGGAGCAATTGCATAAGAAGCCCCATAACAACGAGGGCACATCCTCATGAGGACGGTGGCTGTAGGTTGTGGCTGCATGCCTGGTGTTCCACTAAGACCACAAGATTCTTTGCATGAACAGAAGGTAAAAAAACCAATTCCTCACCCCAATTCCTAAGGCATAGTTTGGTTTCTAGATCATTCAATTATTTCTTTGCGCAATCCTTAGATCCGTACTTTGAAGAATTTAATTTTTGATACCTACAATTTTGTGTCCCGTGGTGTAGATCTAGCACATGGATACATAGAAGAGCAAAATAGATTCCTTGATACCGAGGTGAGTAGCAAGAAACTAGGATAGATATCTGGCCATATAGTTGGAGAACTCTAAAGCTTATTGCACGATTTAGATTCTGCCTAGATCTAGATAATTTAGATGCTAACGTTGAAGAAAGAATCGACATTGGTATCCCCGGAATATATCAGGAGGTTGTGTGTGCTCATCTAAAATTTAAATAAAAATATAATTACTTAAATAGCTAATACTTAATTCTACCTTTTTCTGATTTTGCAGAATGCTGAATGCTATTAGGTGACATTTCTCATCATGATTTTTAATTAAAGGATATTTTTTATCAAGCGACACCAATGTCTCAGGTATAGATAGTCCTGTTTAGGGAGCACTAAAGAAAATAGAATGCAACAAATCTAGGTTTGCTATGTTGCTTTTTGGAAGATATATGAATGGTGTGGATTCTAGACGATACCGAATGGAGTTCTATTAAGTTCATTGATTGTGTAGGATTGTTAGGCCCGTGTAGTTTCTTGTTGTACTAATGTTGGAAATTTAGCATTGCCTTGTTAGTTCATAGATCCCACTCTAGGACCTTCGGGCTTTTGAGAACATGGAGATGAACATGTCTGTAATGCCTTCGGGCTTTAGAGAACATGGAAATGAACATGTCTGTAATATATGCTTTGTGTTTGTTAGATGCTCGTAACTATAGCTTCACAACATCGAAAATAGTCGCACACTTGCTGAACAGATGAGGTGGCACGAATTTACTATCGAAGGGTATTTTCTTGCATACTCCATCCATCCCAAAATAAGTGTCTTAAGCTTAGTACAAATTTATACTAAGGTTAGTACAAAGTCGAGACACTTATTTTGAGACGGAGGGAGTATTATATAAAAAATTCAGCTACAACTGCTTCGAGATTAGCTTGTTTTGATCTATTATGCTGCTTTTGAATGATCAACTGTAGTTCCATTAGGCATGTCTACATCTCTCGGTAACACAAGAACTTTATCTGTAAGAGAAAAAAACACACAGGAAAGCAGCATAGGAAGTACACATGAGAGTTGTGTTTTCATTGATAGAAGAAGGGCGAGAGCATGCCAATCGTATAGGGAAAATAAAGAAAATGAAAAACGAAAGAGAAGAATGCTATGATCTCATGATAAGATGCCGACCTTCAGTCAAAAACCACAGGAGCAAACCTATAGTAGCTCCTAAGACGCACACAATTTTGATTAAGGGGCATAATTGAAGGAAATATGCCCTAGAGGCAATAATAAAGTTGTTATTTTATATTGGTGAAGTATCCTGTGAAAATGACTTTTCAGTGAAAAAATTCCTATCATGCACTGTTGGATCCATGGTGGACGTCCTGGATCAAACATGGGACTGATAGTAATCCACTTAAACACAATTTAGCAAATAACCCCTATCTGTATTCACCACCAGTTGAATAGGACTTGACTCCTCGTGCTGCTGAGATCAGTTTGGATCCATCGTCTTGAGCGCCGCCCTGATGCACCCTTGCCCGGCGCCTAGCGCCTGCCCTCAGCCGGCCGCGACCGGCCCTCCGCCCGTCGCGACTCTCCCTCTGCTGGCCGTGTCTCTTGCCATGACGCCCCTCCCGCCGATAGCAATGGGGCCTTCACCATCTGCCGGTCACCCTACATTGATCGTGGCTCACCCTCCGGCAGCCGTGACTGGCCCTTCAGACCGCTCGTCTTCGTCTCCGCTGCCCTCCGCAATTCTGCCCTCGGACATGCCTCTGCCTTTTCGTAGTGATGTACAGGTAAGTGAGTAGATGGAGCATTAACCTAGAATTGTAAGGCCCAGACTGCCGGGTCGCCATCCGGTCGAGCAACGCCGACAGCGCCGGTCCGCCGCCAGTTGCCCATCGCATCGGGGCAGCATGATAGCGTTGCCGCTGGGTTGATGTCGCGTGGGCGCATGCTATGACAGCACCGCCGGCGGCCTGGAAGGTTGCGTGCTGGACGGCCGCCATCGCATGGTGGAGCAGATGGGGAGATTTGGTGCGGGGGGATTTTAGGATTACTAACCTATAGAAAGAGAATAAAAGAAGGGTGTTATCTGTTAATATGTGTTTAAGTTGATGGTTATAATCCCACCACCAATCCATGCCGTTTCTTCACAATCCGTTGGCCCATGATGTAATTTTCAGATTTTCACTGTTTGCCCATTTTCACAGGATACTTCGCCTTTTATATTTCCTTATATCATGACAAATGTTTATTATTCATACTAGAATTGTATTAACCAAAAACTTGATACATGTGTGCATACATAGACAAAACACAGTGTCCCTAGTAAGCCTCTACTAGACTAGCTCGTTAATCAAAGATGGTTAAGTTTTCTAGCCATAGACATGTGTTGTCATTTGATGAACAGGATCACATCATTAGGAGAATGATGTGATGGACAAGACCCATCCGTTAGCTTAGCATGTTGATCGTTAAGTTTTATAGCTATTGCTTTCTTCATGACTTATACATATTCCTTTGACTATGAGATTATGCAACTCCCGAATACCGGAGGAATACCTTGTGTGCTATCAAACATCACAACGTAAATGGGTGATTATAAAGATGCTCTCTATATAGGTATCTCCGAAGGTGTTTGTTGGGTTGGCATAGATCGAGATTAGGATTTGTCACTCCGAGTATCAGAGAGGTATCTCTGGGCCCTCTCGGTAATGCACATTGTGATAAGCCTTGAAAGCAATGTGATTAATGAGTTAGTTGTGGGATGATGCATTATGGAATGAGTAAAGAGACTTGCCGGTAACGATATTAAACTAGGTATGAAGATACCAACGATCGAATCTCAGGCAAGTAGCATACCGATGACAAAGGGAAGAACATATGTTGTCATTACGGTTTGACCGATAAAGATCTTCGTAGAATATGTAGGCATCAATATGAGCATCAAAGTTCCGCTATTGGTTATTGACCGGAGAGGTGTCTCGGTCATGTCTACATAGTTCTCGAACCCGTAGGGTCCGTATGCTTAACATTCGATGACGATTTTGTATTATATGAGTTATGTGATTTGATGACCGATTGTTGTTCGGAGTCACGGATGAGATTAGAGACATGACAAGGAGTCTCTAAATGGTCTAGAGGTAAAGATTCATATATATGACGATAGTATTCCGACACCGAAAGTGTTCTGGGGGTACCGGATACGTATCGGGTCACTGAAAGGGGTTCCGGGCAACCCCCGGCAAGCTATATGGGCCTAATGGCCCAAGAGGGGAAACACACCAGCCACTAAGGGGCTGGTGCGCCCCCCATATGGGCTGGACAAATTGGAGAAGGAAATGGGAAGAAGGAAAGGAAAAGGGAATAGGATTCCCGCTTCCCCATCTTCCCCTCCTACTCCAAATAGGAATAGGAAAGGGGGAGGACGAATTGGGAGGACCCCAAGTAGGATTCCTCCTACTTGGGGCACCCTCTTGGCTACCTCCCCTCCCCTCCAACCTATATATATATGTGGGGGGGGGGCACCGCTAGAACACACACCAACAATTGTTAGCCGTGTGCGCCCCCCCCCTTCATAGTTTACGCCTTCGATCATATTGTCGTAGTGCTTAGGTGAAGCCCTGCGTGGATCACCTCACCATCATCGTCACCACGCCGTCGTGCTGATGAAACTCTCCCTCGACACTTTGCTGGATCAAGAGTTCGAGGGGTGTCAACGAGCTGAACGTGTGCAGAACTCGGAGGTGTCGTACATTCGGTGCTTGATCGGTCGGAACAAGAAGAAGTTTGACTACATCAACCGCGTTAACAAACGATTCCGCTTTCGGTCTACAAGGGTACGTGGACACACTCTTCCCCTCTCGTTTCTATGCATCTCCTAGATAGATCTTGCGTGAGCGTAGGAATTTTTTTTGAAATTGCATGCTACGTTCCCCAACAGTGGCATCCGAGCCAGGTCTATGAGGAGATGATATGCACGAGTAGAACACAAAGAGTTGTGGGCGGTGATCATCATACTGCTTACCACCAATGTCTTATTTTGATTCAGCGTTATTGTTGGATGCAGCGGCCCGGACCCACCTTACATGACCATGTTCATGAGACCGGTTCCACAGACAAACATGCGACTAGTTGTGCATAAAGGCGGCTAGAGGGTGTCTGCTTCTCTAACTTTAACTGAATCGAATTTGACTGCGGCCGGTCCTTGTTGAAGGTTAAAACAGCAAACTTGATAAATCACCGTTGTGGTTTTGATACGTAGGTAAGAACAGTTCTTACTAGAAGCTCGTAGCAGCCACGTAAAACTTGCAACAACAAAGTATATGACGTCTAACTTGTTTTTGCAGGGCATGTTGTGATGTGATATGGTCAATACATGATGTGATATACGTTATTGTATGAGATGATCATGTTTTGTAAAAGTTATCGACAACTAGAAGGAGCCTTATGCTTGTCTCTTTATTGTATGAAATGCAAACACCATGTAATTGCTTTACTTTATCACTATGCGTTAGTGATAGTTGTAGAAGCAATAGTTGCCAAGAAGACAACAATGCTACGACGGAGATCAAGGTGTCAAGCCGGTGACGATGCAAATCATGACGGTGCTTTGGATATGGAGATCAAAGGCACAAGATGATGATGGCCATATCATGTCACATCTTTTGATTGCATGTGATGTTTATCTTTTATGCATCTTATTTTTCTTAGTACGGTGGTAGCATTATAAGATGATCCCTTACTAAAATTTCAAGGTATAAGTGTTCTCCCTGAGTATGCACCGTTGCAACAATTCGTTGTGCTGAGACACCACGTGATGATCGGGTGTGATAAGCTCTACGTTCACATACAACGGGTACAAGATAGTTTTACACATGCAGAATACTCGGGTTAAACTTGACGAGCCTAGCATGTACAGACATGGCCTCGGAACACTGGAGACAGAAAGGTCAAACGTGAATCATATAGTAGATATGATCAACATAGAGATGTTCACCATTGAAAACTACTCCATCTCACGTGATGATCGGACATGGTTTAGTTGATATGGATCACGTGATCATTTAGATGACTCGAGGGATGTTTATCTAAGTGGGAGTTCTTAAGTAATATGATTAATTGAACTTAATTTATCATGAACTTAGTCCTGATTGTTTTTGCATATCTATGTTGTAGATCAATAGCTCGCGTATAGCTCCCCTGTTTTATTTTTGATATGTTCCTAGAGAAAACTAAGTTGAAAGTTGATAGTAGCATTGATGCGGACTGGGTCCGTGATCTGAGGATTATCCTCATTGCTGCACAGAAGAATTATGTCCTTGATGCACCGCTAGGTGAAAAACCTATTGTAGGAGTAGATGCGAACGTTATGAATGTTTGACAAGCTCGGTATGATGACTACTTGATAGTTTAGTGCACCATGATTTACGGCTTAGAACCGGTGTTGGGGAACGTAGTAATTTCAAAAAAATTCCTACGCACACGCAAGATCATGGTGATGCACAGCAACGAGAGGGAAGAGTATGATCTACGTACCCTTGTAGATCGACAACAGAACCGTTAACTTGGTTGATGTAGTCGTACGTCTTCACGGCCCGACCTATCAAGCACCGAAACTACGGCACCTCCGAGTTCTAGCACACGTTCAGCTTGATGACGATCCCCGGACTCTGATCCAGCAAAGTGTCAGGGAAGAGTTCCGTCAGCACGACGGTGTGGTGACGATCTTGATGTACTACCGTCGCAGGGCTTCGCCTAAGCACCGCTACAATATTATCGAGGACTATGGTGGAAGGGGGCACCGCACACGGCTAAGAATATGATCACGTGGATCAACTTGTGTCTGTAGGGGTGTCCCGTGCCTCCGTATATAAAGGCTCAAAGGGGGGGGCTGGCCGGCCAAGAGGTGGTGCGCCAGGAGGAGTCCTACTTCTTCAGGGAGTAGGACTCCCCCCCTTTCCTAGTTGGAATAGGATTCGCGGAGGGGGGAAAAGAGGAGAGAGAGGAGGAAAGGGGGCCGGCCCCCTCTCCTTGTCCTATTCAGACCAAGGGGGGGAGGGGCGCGCGGCCCATCTCTGGCCACCTCTCCTCTCTTCCACTAAGGCCCACTAAGGCCCATATACTTCCCGGGGGGCTTCGGTAACCTCCCGGTACTCCGGTAAAATCCTGATTTCACCCGGAACACTTCCGATATCCAAACATAGGCTTCCAATATATCAATCTTTATGTCTCGACCATTTTGAGACTCCTCGTCATGTCCGTGATCACATCCGGGACTCCGAACAACCTTCGGTACATCAAAATGCATAAACTCATAATATAACTGTCATCGTAACCTTAAGCGTGCGGACCCTACGGGTTCGAGAACAATGTAGACATGACCGAGACATGTCTCTGGTCAATAACCAATAGCGGAACCTGGATGCTCAAATTGCCTCCTTCATATTCTACGAAGATCTTTTATCTGTCAGACCGCATAACAACATACGTTGTTCCCTTTGTCATCGGTATGTTACTTGTCCGAGATTCGATCGTCGGTATCCAATACCTAGTTCAATCTCGTTATCGGCAAGTCTCTTTACTCGTTTCGTAATACATCATCTCACAACTAACTCATTAGTTGCAATGCTTGCAAGGCTTATGTGATGTGCATTACCGAGAGGGCCCAGAGATACCTCTCCGACAATCGGAGTGACAAATCCTAATCTTGAAATACGCCAACCCAACATGTACCTTTGGAGACACCTGTAGAGCTCCTTTATAATCACCCAGTTACGTTGTGACGTTTGGTAGCACACAAAGTGTTCCTCCGGCAAACGGGGGTTGCATAATCTCATAGTCATAGGAATATGTATAAGTCATGAAGAAAGCAATATCAACATACTAAACGATCGGGTGCTAAGCTAATGGAATGGGTCATGTCAATCAGATCATTCATGTAATGATGTGATCCTGTTAATCAAATGACAACTCTTTGTCCATGGTTAGGAAACATAACCATCTTTGATTAACAAGCTAGTCTAGTAGAGGCATACTAGTGACGCTTTGTTTGTCTATGTATTCACACATGTATTATGTTTCCGGTTAATACAATTCTAGCATGAATAATAAACTTTTATCATGATATATAAGGAAATAAATAATAGCTTTATTATTGCCTCTAGGGCATATTTCCTTCAGTCTCCCACTTGCACTAGAGTCAATAATCTAGATTACACAGTAATGATTCTAACACCCATGGAGCCTTGGTGCTGATCATGTTTTGCTCGTGGAAGAGGCTTAGTCAACGGGTCTGCTACATTTAGATCCGTGTGTATCTTGCAAATATCTATGTCTCCCACCTGGACTAGATCCCGGATGGAATTGAAGCATCTCTTGATGTGCTTGGTTCTCTTGTGAAATCTGGATTCCTTTGTCAAGGCAATTGCACCAGTATTGTCACAAAAGATTTTCATTGGACCCGATGCACTAGGTATGACACCTAGATCGGATATGAACTCCTTCATCCAGACTCCTTCATTCGCTGCTTCCGAAGCAGCTATGTATTACGCTTCATACGTAGATCCCGCCACGACCCTCTGTTTAGAACTGCACCAACTGACAGCTCCACCGTTTAATGTAAACACGTATCCGGTTTGCGATTTAGAATCGTCCGGATCAGTATCAAAGCTTGCATCAACGTAACCGTTTACGATGAGCTCTTTGTCACCTCCATATACGAGAAACATATCCTTAGTCCTTTTCAGGTACTTCAGGATGTTCTTGACCGCTGTCCAGTGATCCACTCCTGGATTACTTTGGTACCTCCCTGCTAGACTGATAGCAAGGCACTCATCAGGTCTGGTACACAGCATTGCATACATGATAGAGCCTATGGCTAACGCATAGGGAACATCTTTCATTTTCTCTCTATCTTCTGAAGTGGTTGGGCATTGAGTCTGACTCAACTTCACACCGTGTAACACAGGCAAGAACCCTTTCTTTGCTTGATCCATTTTGAACTTCTTCAAAATCTTGTCAAGCTATGTGCTTTGTGAAAGTCCAATTAAGCATCTTGATCTATCTCTATAGATCTTTATGCCTAATATGTAAGCAGCTTCACCGAGGTCTTTCATTGAAAAACTCTTATTCAAGTATCCCTTTATGCTATCCAGAAATTCTATATCATTTCCAATCAGTAATATGTCATCCACATATAATATCAGAAATGCTACAGAGCTCCCACTCACTTTCTTGTAAATACAGGCTTCTCCAAAGGTCTGTATAAAACCAAATGCTTTGATCACACTATCAAAGCGTTTATTCCAACTCCGAGAGGCTTGCACCAGTCCATAAATGGATCGCTGGAGCTTGCACACTTTGTTAGCTCCCTTTGGATCGACAAAACCTTCCGGTTGCATTATATACAACTCTTCTTCCAGAAATCCATTCAGGAATGCAATTTTGACATCCATCTGCCAAATTTCATAATCATAAAATGCGGCAATTGCTAACATGATTCGAACAGACTTAAGCATCGCTACAGGTGAGAAGGTCTCATCGTAGTCTACCCCTTGAACTTGTCGAAAACCTTTTGAGACAAGTCGAGCTTTGTAGACAGTAATATTACCGTCAGCGTCAGTCTTCTTCTTGAAGATCCATTTATTCTCAATTGCTTGCCGATCATCGGGCAAGTCAACCAAAGTCCATACTTTGTTCTCATACATGGATCCCATCTCAGATTTCATGGCTTCAAGCCATTTTTCGGAATCTGGGCTCACCATCGCTTCTTCATAGTTCGTAGGTTCATCATGATCTAGTAGCATGACTTCCAGAACAGGATTACCGTACCACTCTGGTACGGATCTTACTCTGGTTGATCTACGGGGTTCAGTAGTATATTGTTCTGAAGTTTCATGATCATTATCATTAGCTTCCTCACTAATTGGTGTAGGTGTCGCAGAAACAGGTTTCTGTGATGTACTACTTTCCAATAAGGGAGCAGGTATTGTTACCTCGTCAAGTTCTACTTTCCTCCCACTCACTTCTTTCGAGAGAAACTCCTTCTCTAGAAAGGATCCATTCTTAGCAACGAATGTCTTGCCTTCGGATCTGTGATAGAAGGTGTACCCAACAGTCTCCTTTGGGTATCCTATGAAGACACATTTCTCCGATTTGGGTTCGAGCTTATCAGGTTGAAGCTTTTTTCACATAAGCATCGCAGCCCCAAACTTTAAGAAACGACAACTTTGGTTTCTTGCCAAACCATAGTTCATAAGGTGTCGTCTCAACGGATTTTGATGGTGCCCTATTTAACGTGAATGCGGCCGTCTCTAAAGCATAACCCCAAAATGATAGCGGTAAATTTGTAAGAGACATCATATATCGCACCATATCAAGTAAAGTACGATTACGACGTTCGGACACACCATTACGCTGAGGTGTTCCGGGTGGCGTGAGTTGCGAAACTATTCCGCATTGTTTTAGATGTAGACCAAACTCGTAACTCAAATATTCTCCTCCACGATCAGATCGCAGAAACTTTATTTTCTTGTTACGATGATTTTCAACTTCACTATGAAATTCTTTGAACTTTTCAAATGTTTCAGACTTATGTTTCATTAAGTAGATATACCCATATCTGCTTAAATCATCTGTGAAGGTGAGAAAATAACGATATCCGCCACGAGCCTCAACATTCATCGGACCACATACATCTGTATGTATGATTTCCAACAAATCTGTTGCTCTCTCCATTGTACCGGAGAACGGTGTTTTAGTCATCTTGCCCATAAGGCACGGTTCGCAAGTACCAAGTGATTCATAATCAAGAGGTTCCAAAAGTCCATCGGTATGGAGTTTCTTCATGCGCTTTACACCGATATGACCTAAACGGCAGTGCCACAAATAAGTTGCACTATCATTATCAACTCTGCATCTTTTGGCTTCAACATTATGAATATGGGTGTTACTACTATCGAGATTCATCAAAAATAGACCACTCTTCAAAGGTGCATGACCATAAAAGATATTACTCATATAAATAGAACAACCATTATTCTCTGATTTAAATGAATAACCGTCTCGCATTAAACAAGATCTAGATATAATGTTCATGCTCAACGCTGGCACCAAATAACAATTATTTAGGTCTAATACTAACCCCGAAGGTAGATGTAGAGGTAGCGTGCCGACCGCGATCACATTGACTTTAGAACCATTTCCCACGCGCATCGTCACCTCGTCCTTTGCCGGTGTTCTCTTAATCCGTAGTCCCTGTTTCGAGTTGCAAATATTAGCAACAGAACCAGTATCAAATACCCAGGTGCTACTGCAAGCTCTAGTAAGGTACACATCAATAACATGTATATCACATATACCTTTGTTCCCCTTGCCATCCTTCTTATCCGCCAAATACTTGGGGCAGTTCCGCTTCCAGTGACCAGTCTGCTTGCAGTAGAAGTACTCAGTTTCAGGCTTAGGTCCAGACTTGGGTTTCTTCTCCTGATCAGCAACTTGCTTGCTTTTCTTCTTGAAGTTCCCCTTCTTCTTCCCTTTGCCCTTTTTCTTGAAACTAGTGGTCTTGTTGACCATCAACACTTGATGCTCCTTCTTGATTTCTACCTCCGCAGCTTTCAGCATTGCGAAGAGCTCGGGAATAGTCTTATTCATCCCTTGCATATTATAGTTCATCACAAAGCTCTTGTAGCTTGGTGGCAGTGATTGGAGAATTTTGTCAATGACGCAATCATCTGGAAGATTAACTCCCATCTGAATCAAGTGATTATTATACCCAGACATTTTGAGTATATGCTCACTGACAGAACTGTTCTCCTCCATCTTGAAGCTATAGAACTTATTGGAGACTTCATATCTCTCAATTTGGGCATTTGCTTGAAATATTAACTTCAACTCCTGGAACATCTCATATGCTCCATGACGTTCAAAACGTCGTTGAAGTCCCGATTCTAAGTCGTAAAGCATGGCACACTGAACTATCGAGTAGTCATCAGCTTTGCTCTGCCAGATGTTCATAACATCTGGTGTTGCTCCAGCAGCAGGCCTGGCACCCAGCGGTGCTTCCAGGACGTAATTCTTCTGTGCAACAATGAGGATAATCCTCAAGTTATGGACCCAGTCCGTATAATTGCTACCATCATCTTTCAACTTTGCTTTCTCAAGGAACGCATTAAAATTTAATGGAACAACAGCACGGGCCATTTATCTACAATTAACATAAACAAGCAAGATAATATCAGGGACTAAGTTCATGATAAATTTAAGTTCAATGAATCATATTACTCAAGAACTCCCACTTAGATAGACATCCCTCTAATCATCTAAGTGATCACGTGATCCAAATCAACTAAACGATAACCGATCATCACGTGAAATGGAGTAGTTTTCAATGGTGAACATCGCTATGTTGATCATATCTACTATATGATTCACGCTCGATCTTTCGATCTCAGTGTTCCGAGGCCATATCTGCATATGCTAGGCTTGTCAAGTTTAACCTGAGTATTCTGCGTGTGCAAAACTGGCTTGCACCCGTTGTAGATGGACGTAGAGCTTATCACACCCGATCATCACGTGGTGTCTGGGCACGACGAACTTTGGCAACGGTGCATACTCAGGGAGAACACTTTTATCTTGAAATTTAGTGAGAGATCATCTTATAATGCTACCGTCAATCAAAGCAAGATAAGATGCATAAAAGATAAACATCACATGCAATCAATATAAGTGATATGATATGGCCATCATCTTGTGCTTGTGATCTCCATCCTTGAAGCACCGTCGTGATCACCATCATCACCGGCGCGGCACCTTGATCTCCATCGTAGCATCGTTGTCGTCTCGCCAATCTTATGCTTCTACGACTATCGCTACCGCTTAGTGATAAAGTAAAGCATTACAGGGCGATTGCATTGCATACAATAAAGCGACAACCATATGGCTCCTGCCAGTTGCCGATAACTCGGTTACAAAACATGATCATCTCATACACTAAAATTTAGCATCATGTCTTGACCATATCACATCACAACATGCCCTGCAAAAACAAGTTAGACGTCCTCTACTTTGTTGTTGAAAGTTTTATGTGGCTGCTACGGGCTTAAGCAAGAACCAATCTTACCTACGCATCAAAACCACAACGATAGTTTGTCAAGTTGGTGCTGTTTTAACCTTCACAAGGACCGGGCGTAGCCACACTCGGTTCAACTAAAGTTGGAGAAACTGTCACCCGCAAGCCACCTATGTGCAAAGCACGTCGGGAGAACCGGTCTCGCGTAAGCGTACGCGTAATGTCGGTCCGGGCCGCTTCGTCCAACAATACCGCCGAACCAAAGTATGACATGCTGGTAAGCAGTATGACTTATATCGCCCACAACTCACTTGTGTTCTACTCGTGCATATAACATCAACATATAAAACCCAGGCTCGGATGCCACTGTTGGGGAACGTAGTAATTTCAAAAAATTTCCTACGCACACGCAAGATCATGGTGATGCACATCAACGAGAGGGGAGAGTATGATCTACATACCCTTGTAGATCGACAATGGAAGCGTTAACTTGGTTGATGTAGTCGTACGTCTTCACGGCCCGACCGATCAAGCACCGAAACTACGGCACCTCCGAGTTCTAGCACACGTTCAGCTCGATGACGATCCCCGGACTCCGATCCAGCAAAGTGTCGGGGAAGAGTTCCGTCAGCACGACGGCGTGGTGACGATCTTGATGTACTACCGTCGTAGGGCTTCGCCTAAGCACCGCTACAATATTATCGAGGACTATGGTGGAAGGGGGCACCGCACACGGCTAAGAATATGATC
>NC_041384.1:727609538-727628595 GCF_002162155.2 Triticum dicoccoides
TGGCCAAGAGGTGGTGCGCTAGGAGGAGTCCTACTCCTTCCGGGAGTAGGACTCCCCCCTTTCCTAGTTGGAATAGGATTCGCGGAGGGGGGGAAAAGAGGAGACAGAGGAGGAAAGGGGGCCGGCCCCCTCTCCTTGTCCTATTCGGACCAAGGGAGGAAGGGCGCGCGGCCCATCTCTGGCCACCTCTCCTCTCTTCCACTAAGGCCCACTAAGGCCCATATACTTCCCGGGGGGTTCCGGTAACCTCCCAGTACTCCGGTAAAATCCCGATTTCACCCGGAACACTTCCGATATACAAACATAGGCTTCCAATATATCAATCTTTATGTCTCGACCATTTCGAGACTCCTCGTCATGTCCGTGATCACATCCGGGACTCCGAACAACCTTCGGTACATCAAAATGCATAAACTCATAATATAACTGTCATCGTAACCTTAAGCGTGCGGACCCTACGGGTTCGAGAACAATGTAGACATGACCGAGACATGTCTCCGGTCAATAACCAATAGCGGAACCTGGATGCTCATATTGGCTCCTACATATTCTACGAAGATCTTTTATCGGTCAGACCGCATAACAACCTACGTTGTTCCCTTTGTCATCGGTATGTTACTTGCCCGAGATTCGATCGTCGGTATCCAATACCTAGTTCAATCTCGTTACCAGCAAGTCTCTTTACTCGTTCCGTAATACATCATCTCACAACTAACTCATTAGTTGCAAGGCTTGCAAGCCTTATGTGATGTGCATTACCGAGAGGGCCCAGAGATACCTCTTCGACAATCGGAGTGACAAATCCTAATCTCGAAATACGCCAACCCAACATGTACCTTTGGAGACACCTGTAGAGCTCCTTTACAATCACCCAGTTACGTTGTGACGTTTGGTAGCACATAAAGTGTTCCTCTGGCAAACGGGAGTTGCATAATCTCATAGTCATAGGAACATGTATAAGTCATGAAGAAAGCAATAGAAACATACTAAACGATCGGGTGCTAAGCTAATGGAATGGGTCATGTCAATCAGATCATTCATCTAATGATGTGATCCTGTTAATCAAATGACAACTCTTTGTCCATGGTTAGGAAACATAACCATCTTTGATTAACAAGCTTGTCTAGTAGAGGCATACTAGTGACACTCTGTTTGTCTATGTATTCACACATGTATTATGTTTCCGGTTAATACAATTCTAGCATGAATAATAAACTTTTATCATGATATATAAGGAAATAAATAATAACTTTATTATTGCCTCTAGGGCATATTTCCTTCAACCGGGACTTCAGAAACGTTTTGAACGCCACAGAGCATATGAGATGTTCCAAGAGCTGAAATTGGTATTTCAGACTCATGCTCGTGTCGAGAGGTATGAGACCTCTGACAAGTACTTTGCCTACAAGATGGAGGAGAATAGCTCAGGTAGTGAGCATGTGCTTGATAACCCACAAGTATAGGGGATAAATTGTAGTCTCTTTCGATAAGTAAGAGTGTCGAACCCAACAAGGAGCTAAAGGTAGAACAAATATCCCCTCAAGTTCTATCGACCACCGATATAACTCTACGCACGCTTAACGTTCGCCTTATATAGAACAAGTATGAAACTAGAAGTACTTTGTAGGTGTTGTAGGCTAGGTTTGCAAGATAATAAAGAGCATGTAAATAAAAGCTAGGGGCTGTTTAGATAAAGACACAACTAAGTTAGGTTTAGTAGAGAGCTCGTTGTCACACAAGAAAGTTATTTGTCCCTAGGCAATCGATAACTAGACCGGTAATCATTATTGCAATTTTATTTGAGGGAGAGGCATAAGCTAACATACTTTCTCTTCTTGGATCATATGCACTTATGATTGGAACTCTAGCAAGCATCCGCAACTACTAAAGATCATTAAGGTAAAACCAAACCATAGCATTATAAGGCATCAAGTCCTCTTTATTCCCATACACAAACAACCTACTTACTCGGGTCTGTGTTTCTATCACTCACGCCACCGACCATAAGCAAATCATGAACATATTGCAAACCCTATAGCGGGGATCCCATACACTTGCGCGACACAGAGAGCACCATAGGACAACACCAATAATAAAACATGCAACTCAAATCAATCACGATCATCAATTAACCCATAGGACAAAACGGATCTACTCAAACATCATAGGATAGCCATACATCATTGGGAAATAATATATAGCGTTGAGCACCATGTTTAAGTTGAGATTACAGCGGGTAAAAGAGGGGTTACACCGCTGCATATAGGGGGGAAGAGTTGGTGATGACGGCGGTGAAGTTGTTGGTGTAGATTGCGGTGACGATGATGGCCCCGGCGGCGTTCCGGCGCCACCGGAAGAGAGGGGGAGGGGCACCCCTTCTTCTTATTCTTCTTCTTCTTCTTCTTCTTCCTTGACCTTCTCCGTAGATGGGAGAAGGGTTTCCCCTCTGGTCCATGGCCTCCATGGCATGGGAGGGGCGAGAGCCCCTCCGAGATTGGATCTGTCTCTCTGTCTCTCTCTGTTTCCGCGTTCCCTGATTCTGCCCTTTCATTGTTTCTTATATTCCTGGAGATCCGTAACTCTGATTGGGATGAATTTTGGACACGATTTTTATCCGGATATTAGCTTTCTTGCGGCGAAAGAAGGGAACCAACCGCCTTACAAGGTGGCCACGAGGGTCAGGGGCGCGCCCCCTGCCTCGTGGGCCCCTTGAGCATCGTCTCGCATTGATTTCACTTCCAAAAATTCACATATATTCCAAAAAAAATCTCCGTCAGTTTTTATCCTATTTGGACTCCGTTTGATATGGGTTTACTGCGAAACAAAAAACATGCAACAAACAGGAACTGGCACTGGGCACTGGGCACTGGATCAATATGCTAGTCCCAAAAATAGTATAAAAAGTTGCCAAAACTATATGAAAGTTGTATAATATTGGCATGGAACAATCAAAAATTATAGATACGACGGAGACGTATCAGCATCCCAAAGCTTAATTCCTGCTCGTCCTCGAGTAGGTAAATGATAAAAAAAGATAATTTTTGATGTGGAATGCTACCTAGCATAATGTTGATCATGTAATCTAATCATGGCATGAATATTAAGACACGAGTTTTGTCCTATGGGTTAATAATACTTCAAGCATACCAATAAAGCAATCATGTCTTTTCAAAATAACATGGCCAAAGAAAGTTATCCCTACAAAATCATATAGTCTGGCTATGCTCCATCTTCACCACACAAAATATTCAAATCATGCACAACCCCGATGACAAGCCAAGCAATTGTTTCACACTTTTGACGTTCTCAAACCTTTTCAACATTCACGCAATACATGAGCGTGAGCCATGGACATAGCACTATAGGTGGAATAGAATATGATGGTGGAGGTTGTGTGGAGAAGGCAAAAGGGAGAAAGTCTCACATCAACGCGGCTAATCAATGGGCTATGGAGATGCCCATCAATTGATGTCAATCTGAGGAGTAGGGATTGCCATGCAACAGATGCACTAAGAGCTATAAGTGTATGAAAGCTCAAACTGGAAACTAAGTGGGTGTGCATCCAACTTGCTTGCTCATGAAGACCTCGGGCATTTGAGGAAGCCCATCATCGGAATATACAAGCCAAGTTCTATAATGAAAACTCCCACTAGTATATGAAAGTGATAACTCAAGAGACTCTCTATATGAAGAATATGGTGCTACTCTGAAGCATGCTACCTCTTGAGCACTGCGTTGGTTTTCCCTTGAAGGGGAAAGGGTGATGCAGCAAAGTAGCATAAGTATCTCCCTCAGTTTTTGAGAACCAAGGTATCAATCCAGTAGGAGGCCGCGCACAAGTCCCTCGCACCTACACAAACAAATAAATCCTTGCAACCAACGTGATAAGGGGTTGTCAATCCCTACATGGTCACTTACGAGAGTGAGATTTGATAGATATGATAGGATAATTTTTTTGGTATTTTTATGATAAAGATGCAAAGTAAAATAAATGGCAAAGGAAATAACTAAGTATTGGAAGATTAATATGATGGAAGATAGACCCGGGGGCCATAGGTTTCACTAGAGGCTTCTCTCGAGAGCATAAGTATTTACGGTGGGTGAACAAATTACTGTTGAGCAATTGACAGAATTGAGCATAGTTATGAGAATATCTAGGTATGATCATGTATATAGGCATCACGTCCGAGACAAGTAGACCGACTCCTGCCTGCATCTACTACTATTACTCCACACATCGACCGCTATCCAGCATGCATCTAGAGTATTAAGTTCAAGAGAACAGAGTAACGCTTTAAGCAAGATGACATGATGTAGAGGGATACACTCATGCAATATGATATAAACCCCATCTTGTTATCCTCGATGGCAACAATACAACACGTGCCTTGCTGCCCCTACTGTCACTTGGAAAGGACACCGCAAGATTGAACCCAAAGCAAAGCACTTCTCCCATTGCAAGAAATATCAAGCTAGTAGGCCAAACCAAACTGATAATTCGAAGAGACTTGCAAAGATAACCAATCATACATAAAAGAATTCAGAGAAGATTCAAATATTATTCATAGATAAACTTGATCATAAACTCACAATTCATCGATCTCAACAAACACACCGCAAAAGAAGATTATATCGAATAGATCTCCACAAGAGAGGGGGAGAACTTTGTATTGAGATCCAAAAAGAGAGAAGAAGCCATCTAGCTAATAACTATGGACCCGTAGGTCTGAAGTAAACTACTCACACTTCATCGGAGGGGCTAGGGTGTTGATGTAGAAGCCCTCCGTGATCGATGCCCCCTCCGGCGGAGCTCCGGAAAAGGCCCCAAGATGGGATCTCGTGGATACAGAAAGTTACATCGGTGGAATTAGGGTTTTGGCTCCGTATCTGGTAGTTTCGGGGTACGTAGGTATATATAGGAGGAAGGAGTACGTCGGTGGAGCAACAAGGGGCCCACGAGGGTGGAGTGCGCGCCTGGGGGGGGTGGGGTAGGCGCGCCCCCTACCTCGTGCCTTCCTTGTTGATTGCTTTACGTAGGGTCCAAGTCCTCTGGATCATGTTCGTTCCTAAAATCACGTTCCCGAAGGTTTCATTCCGTTTTGACTCCGTTTGATATTCTTTTTCTGTGAAACCCTAAAATAGGCAAAAAAAAACAGCAATTCTGGGCTGGGCCTCCGGTTAATAGGTTAGTCCCAAAATAATATAGAAGTGTATAATAAAGCCCAGTAATGTCCAAAACAGAATATAATATAGCATGGAACAATAAAAAATTATACATACATTGGAGACGTATCAAGCATCCCCAAGCTTAATTCCTGCTCGTCCTCGAGTAGGTAAATGATAAAAACAGAATTTTTGATGTGGAATGCTACTTGGCATAATTTCAATGTAATTCTTCTTAATTGTGGTATGAATATTCAGATCCGAAAGATTCAAGACAAAAGTTCAATATTGACATAGAAATAATAATACTTCAAGCATACTAACTAAGCAATTATGTCTCTTCAAAATAACATGGCCAAAGGAAGTTATCCCTACAAAATCATATAGTCTGGCTATGTTCTATCTTCACCATAGAAAGTATTTAAATCATGCACAACCCCGTTGACAAGCCAAGCAATTGTTTCATACTTTTGGTGTTTTCAAACTTTTTCAATCTTCACGCAATACATGAGCGTGAGCCATGGACATAGCACTTTAGGTGGAATAGAATGGTGGTTGTGGAGAAGACAAAAAAGAGGGAAGATAGTCTCACATCAACTAGGCGTATTAATGGGCTATAGAGATGCCCATCAATAGATATCAATGTGAGTGAGTAGGGATTGCCATGCAAGGGATGCACTAGAGCTATAAGTATATGAAAGCTCAACAAAAGGAACTAAGTGGGTGTGCATCCAACTCGCTTACTCACGAAGACCTAGGGCATTTTGAGGAAGCCCATCATTGGAATATACAAGCCAAGTTCTATAATGAAAAATTCCCACTAGTATATGAAAGTGATAACACAGGAGACTCTCTATTATGAAGATCATGGTGCTACTTTGAAGCACAAGTGTGGTAAAAGGATAGTAGCATTGTCCCTTCTCTCTTTTTCTCTCATATTTTTTTTATTTGAGCCTCTTCTTTTTTTATGGCCTCTCTTTTTTCGTCCGGAGTCTCATCCCGACTTGTGGGGGAATCATAGTCTCCATCATCCTTTCCTCACTTTGGACAATGCTCTAAAAATGATGATCATCACACTTTTATTTACTTACAACTCAACAATTACAACTCAATACTTAGAACAAAATATGACTCTATGTGAATGCCTCCGGCGGTGTACCGGGATGTGCAATGAATCAAGAGTGACATGTATGAAAGAATTATGAACGGTGGCTTTGCCACAAATACAATGTCAACTACATGATCATGCAAAGCAATATGACAATGATGGAGCGTGTCATAGTAAACGGAACAGTGGAAAGTTGCATGGCAATATATCTCGGAATGGCTATGGGAATGCCATGATAGGTAGGTATGGTGGCTATTTTGAGGAAGGTATATGGTGGGTGTATGATACCAGCGAAATGTGCGCGGTATTAGAGAGGCTAGCAATGGTGGAAGGAAGAAAAGTGCGTATGATCCATGGACTCAACCTTAGTCATAAAGAACTCATATACTTATTGCAAAAATCTACAAGTTATCAAAGCAAAGTATTACGCGCATGCTCCTAGGGGGATAGATTGGTAGGAAAAGACCATCGCTCGTCCCCGACCGCCACTCATAAGGAAGACAATCAATAAATAAATCATGCTCCGACTTCATCACATAACGGTTGACCATACGTGCATGCTACGGGAATCACAAACTTTAACACAAGTATTTCTCAAATTCACAACTACTCGACTAGCATGACTCTAATATTACCATCTCCATATCTCAAAACAATTATCAAGTATCAAACTTCTCATAGTATTCAACGCACTCATAAGAAATTTTTTATTAATCTTGAATGCCTAACATAATTAAAGCAAATTACCATGCTGTTTTGTAGAACTCTCAAAATAATCTAAGTGAAACATGAGAGAACAATAGTTTCTATAAAAGAAATCCACCAACGTGCCCTAAAAGATATAAGTGAAGCACTAGAGCAAAAACTATATAACTCAAAAGATATAAGTGAAGCACATAGAGTATTCTAACAATTTCCGAATCATGTGTGTCTCTCTCAAAAGGTGTGTACAACAAGGATGATTGTGGAAAACTAACAAATAAAGACTCAAATAATACAAGACGCTCCAAGCAAAACACATACATGTGGTAAATAAAAATATAGCTCCAAGTAAAGTTACCGATGGAAGTAGACGAAAGAGGGGATGCCTTCCGGGGCATCCCCAAGCTTTGGCTTTTAGGTGTCCTTTGATTATCTTGGGGTGCCATTGGCATCCCCATGCTTAGGCTCTTTTCACTCCTTGTTCCATAATCCATCAAATCTTTTACCCAAAACTTGAAAACTTCAAAACACAAAACTTAAAGTAGAAAATCTCGTGAGCTCCGTTAGCGAAAGAAAACAAAACAACACTTCAAGGTACTGTAATGAACTCATTCTTTATTTATATTGGTGTTAAACCTACTGTATTCCAACTTCTTTATGGTTTATAAACTATTTTACTAGCCATAGATTCATCAAAATAAGCAAACAACACACGAAAATCAGAATCTGTCAAAAACAGAACAGTCTGTAGTAATCTGTAGCTAACGCAAGATCTGGAACCCCAAAAATTCTAAAATAAATTGCTGGACGTGAGGAATTTATCTATTAATAATCTTCAAAAATAATTAACTAAATATCACTTTCCAAATAAAAATGACAGCAATTCTCGTGAGCGCTAAAGTTTCTGTTTTTACAGCAAGATTAAAAAGACTTTCCCCAAGTCTTCCCAACGGTTCTACTTGGCACAAACACTAATTAAACACAAAAAACACAACCAAAACAGAGGCTAGATAAATTATTTATTACTAAACAGGAGCAAAAATAAAGGAATAAAAATAAAATTGGGTTGCCTCCCAACAAGCACTATTGTTTAACGCCCCTAGCTAGGCATAAAAGCAAGGATAGATCTAGGTATCTTTAGTTGGTAATTCTTTAATGAGACATCTATCACCTTTAGGAGTTTCTTTCCTTTTATCAATAATCAAACTTCTAGGCACAAGATCGAAAAAATCATTAGTAGCAAATGGTTCCTTAATGATAGCAAAAAGATTAGGATGAATACTTATAGATTTGAGATCCGCAGTTTCTTTGCTAGAGGATTGACCCTTATTTTTAGGAGCATACATAAGCTTGGCAATTTTAGTTGGAGGACTTGGAGTATTATTTACGGAATAAAAAGCGGTTCCCAAGTTGGTAATGATACCCTCAAGTTTATCGATTCTAGTGGAATCATGATTTATTCTTTCATTAACTATAGGTTCCTTCTCTTTGATATTTTTCAAAGTTACTCCTACTTTAGATCCATATTGGGTAATTTGGTTGTGGATCTTTTTATCAAAATTTTCAATTAACTCAACGGTAGCAACTTTATTTTCAATAATTTCAAGTTTTTGCATTACATGCTCCAAAGTTAACATAGTTCCATTAACCAAAAGAGGGGGTGAGCCAAACAAATCTATCATAGCATTATAGGAATCGAAAGTGTGGCTACCCAAGAAATTCCCTCCGGCAATGGTATAAAGGACAAATCTGTGCCAAGGAATAACACCTACATAAAAATTGCAGAGAAGAATAGAAGAAGATTGCTTCCTGGTAGATCTATTTTGAGCATTGAAATTCTATACCAAGCGTCTTTTAGGTTTTCTCCTTCCCTTTGCTTAAAATTAAGAACTTCATTTTCGGGAAGCAAGGAAAATATAGGGGACTAGCCATAATGACAAGCAAGCAATCCAACACACAAGCGAACAAGAAACGGGCAAAAAGAGGCAAATAGAGAAAGAGAGTGAGGATGGAGAGAGAGGGCGAATAAAACGGCAAGGGTGAAGTGGGGGAGAGGAAAACGAGAGGCAAATGGCAAATAATGTAATGTGGGAGATAAGGGTTTGTGATGGGTACTTGGTATGTCTTGACTTGCAACGGCGCCACAAGTGACTCATTGTCGGGAGTCAAATCTTGACTTGTCTTGCGCGAACCTCCCTGGCAACGGCGCCAGAAATCCTTCTTGCTACCACTTGAGCACTGCGTTGGCTTTCCCTTGAAGAGGAAAGGGTGATGCAGCAAAGGAGCGTAAGTATTTCCCTCAGTTTTTGAGAACCAAGGTATCAATCCAGTAGGAGGCCGTGCACAAGTCCCTCGCACCTACACAAACAAATAAATCCTCCCAACCAACGCGATAAGGGGTTGTCAATCCCTACATGGTCACTTACGAGAGTGAGATTTGATAGATATGATAGGATAATATTTTGGTATTTTTATGATAAAGATGCAAAGTAAAATAAATGGCAAAGGAAATAACTAAGTATTGGAAGATTAATATGATGGAAGATAGACCCGGGGGCCATAGGTTTCACTAGAGGCTTCTCTCGAGAGCATAAGTATTTACGGTGGGTGAACAAATTACTGTTGAGCAATTGACAGAATTGAGCACAGTTATGAGAATATCTAGGTATGATCATGTATATAGGCATCACGTCCGAGACAAGTAGACCGACTCCTGCCTGCATTTACTACTATTACTCCACACATCGACCACTATCCAGCATGCATCTAGAGTATTAAGTTCAAGAGAACAGAGTAATGTTTTAAGCAAGATGATATGATGTAGAGGGATAAACTCATGCAATATGATATAAACCCCATCTTGTTATCCTCGATGGCAACAATACAATACGTGCCTTGCTGCCCCTACTGTCACTGGGAAATGACACCGCAATATTGAACCCAAAGCTAAGCACTTCTCCCATTGCAAGAAAGATCAATCTAGTAGGCGAAACCAAACTGATAATTCGAAGAGACTTCAAAGATAACCAATCATACATAAAAGAATTCAGAGAAGATTCAAATATTGTTCATAGATAAACTTGATCATAAACCCACAATTCATCGGTCTCAACAAACACACCACAAAAGAAGATTACATCGAATAGATCTCCACAAGAGAGGGGGAGAACTTTGTATTGAGATCCAAAAAGAGAGAAGAAGCCATCTAGCTAATAACTATGGACCCGTATGTCTGAACTAAACTACTCACACTTCATCGGAGGGGCTATCGTGTTGATGTAGAAGCCCTCCGTGATCGATGCCCCCTCCGGCGGAGCTCCGGAAAAGGCCCCAAGATGGGATCTCGTGGATGCAGAAAGTTATGGCGATGAAATTAGGGTTTTGGCTCCGTATCTGGTAGTTCGGGGATACGTAGGTATATATAGGAGGAATGAGTACGTCGGTGGAGCAACAAGGGGCCCACGAGGGTGGAGGGCGCGCCTGGGGGCGTGCCCCCCTACCTCGTGCCTTCCTCGTTGATTGCTTGACGTAGGGTCCAAGTCCTCTGGATCATGTTCATTCCGAAAATCCCGTTTTCCGAAGGTTTTATTCCGTTTGGACTCCGTTTGATATTATTTTTCTGCCAAACCCTAAAATAGGCAAAAAAACAGCAATTCTGGGCTGGGCCTTCGGTTAATAGGTTAGTCCCAAAAATATATAAAAGTGTATAATAAAGCCCAATAATGTCCAAAACAGAATATAATATAGCATGAAACAATAAAAAATTATAGATACGTTGGAGACGTATCAAAGCACAAGTGTGGTAAATGATAGTAACATTGCCCTTTCTCTCTTTTATCTCATTTTTTTGTTTTTTTGTTTTGGTGGGCTTCTTTGGCCTCTCTTTTTTATTTGGGCTTTTTTGGCCTTTTTTTTGTTAAATTCCGGAGTCCCATCCCGACTTGTGGGGGAATCATAGTCTCCATCATCCTTTCCTCACTGGGGCAATGCTCTAATAATGATGATCATCATACTTTTATTTACTTACAACTCAATACTACAACTCGATGTCTAGAACAAAGTATGACTCTATATGAATGCCTCCGGCGGTGTATCGGGATGTGCAATGATCTAGCATAGCAATGACATCAAAAAACGGTCAAGCCATGAAAATATCATGCTAGCTATCTTACGATCATGCAAAGCAATATGACAATGATGCTCAAGTCATGTATATGAAGATGATGGAAGTTGCATGGAAATATATTTCGGAATGGCTATGGAAATGCCATAATAGGTAGGTATGGTGGTTGTTTGAGGAAGATATAAGGAGGCTTATGTGTGATAGAGCGTATCATATCACGGGGTTTGGATGCACCGGCGAAGTTTGCACTAACTCTCGAGGTGAGCGTTACGAGCGGGAAGCGCGCGAGAGTGAGGAGGGGTTTTGGTGGGTCGGGGCGGTCAAAACAAGTTTGGGATCGATCCAGACTCCTACAAACCTTCCCCACATTTATCTCCGGTTTACGGGAGAAAACGTGTCCGGACCGTGCCGCGGGCCGATACGGGACCGCGTTGAATGGATTCCGCGGTCCGAACAACGCGGTCCAAATGACTACAGGATGTTTCAGAGTCGACGTTGGATATGTTCTAAAGGTTTTTTATATTTCTTACAGAGGGAATACGTTTCAGATTGATGTGTCGGAAATCCTGTCGCATTTCAGAGCATGGGGACAAAACTGCCGACAAGGATAGTGTACTCTACGTCTACTAAAGTTATAAGGGTGTGGTTGGATCGCTGCCCATAGCTGCCCAACCAAAAAGTTGATCGTTGATCAAGCATAGGCGTTCGTTTGGATGGAGACCAATAAATTGGCTCGCCAGCACGGCATGAACATTCTGAGTTCATTTTGACGCCAATTTTTGGGCGAGGTGCGGGCGGTAGGATGCTGTGCTAAATTTTGGCGTGCCCACGCATTAGTAAGGCCAGCTGGGGTGGCATCCAAACAGCGCAATGGACATTGGGTGGTGGTGTGCTTGACGTCGGTCCGATGGTGGACGAGCTTGGGGCGGCGGTGTGCTTGACCTCGGGAGCTCCTCCCTAGCGCCTTAAGCTCCAGGCTGAGTAGGCGGCGACCAAAGGCTCAGGATGGCCCGACATGACCCGATCGCTTCGCTTGAGGGCTCGCTCGTTATCTGGTTCCCTAGGTCGCGATTGATCGGCTGAGAAAAAATATTTTGAACAAAAAACCAACCGAGCTCACTGAATTCAAAAAGTTCGCAATTTTGAAAACAAAGTTCATAAATTCAAAGAAAGTTCATGGATTTTAAAAAGAAGTTCAGAAAAAATTCATTGATTTTGGAAAAAAGTTCGCGTATTTGGGAAAAACAAATCATGGATTTTGATTTTATCACGAATTTGAAAAATGTTCATGTAATTAAAAAATCAGGGATTCAATAAAATATTCATGGTTTTGAAGAAAAGTTTACGTGTTTTAAAAAAGTTAATAAATTTGAAAAAAAGTTCAGGAATTTGAAGAAAGTCATGAATTTGAAAAAATTTCATGCATTCTGAAAAAGGAAAAAGAGGAAAAAGGAAAGAAAAAGAAAAAACCATCCAAAAGAACCAAGTCAAAAATTGTCGAACCTTCCAAAAAACCCGGCTAGAAGCTTCTAGAAGTTTCAGCAAAAGGCATGTCGCTTCATAAAAAAGCCAAAACTAGCTTAAGAAGGTGCGGTCAAAAGAAGGGAAACAGCTACAAATAGGCCTGCCCAAGTGAAGGAGCGGGTGGGCTCCTTTTTGGATATTCGCTTATAACCGGCGCTTGAACCCGTAGTAGAATAGGGTTTCGGCTTGACTTAGGCCCGGTGGTGTTAGCGGCGGTGGGAGGCCTGGGGCACAATGCTAGATGAAAAAAGAATCAGAATTTGTCATGCGAACATCATATACAATTTCTGAATTTGTCATCATGTATGGAAACAAACAAATTCTAAATTTGCCATGCGAAACAACACAATATATCTGAATTGCCTTCGTGTATGGAATTTGTTTTGCCATGTGACCAGTGCAAACTTTTTCCAAGATTGCCATGTGTTAGATTTTTTTTCAAAGATGCCATGATGTTTAGCAATTTTTTTGAAAAGTTGACATGTTTCCATGAGTTTTAAAGAATTTATATACAAACAATAATAGTTTCCATGATGAACAATTAAATTTTCTATCTAACTATTACAAAATAGTCAAAACAGTCATGTTTTTATAGAACAAAATAAATCCAAAACTTGTCATCACTTACAAATTCTCTTAATTTGCCAAGATTGAAGAAACTTAGTTGTCTTAATTTTCCATGTGAGTTTTTTTTAAAACTTCTAGCCTTGCTTTCCATTTTTATGAAAATTAAATTTCTAAAATTTGACATGTGACCACTATAAATTTTTCCACCTACCAAACTTTTTACAGTACAAAATCAATACACTTTCCATGTGACCATTTTTTCTATATTTGCCATTTGACTATCACTAGTAGAAAAAGGGTCAAACGTGAAGCACATTAGTGCCGGTTTGAATTTGAGCCGGCACTAATGTGTGCATTAGTGCCGGTTCCAACGGCTAGCCGGCCGCTCTCATTAGTACCGGTTCGTGGCGAACCTTTAGCACCCGTTCGTGCCACGAACCGGTACTAAAGTGAGTGGTGGCAGGATGTTGTCAGTCCGGGGCCCCTCCAGCACCTTTAGTACCGGGTCGTATCACGAACCGGTACTAAAGGTCGTCCTACATAAACCCTTCGTCCACCCGAGCTCGCTCTGTTCTTCCCCTTTCCCCTCTCCTCTTTGTTCTTTTCCCTCTTCCTCTCAAGCTCATCACACATTTTGCCCAAATTTTTCAAGATTTGAAGGCCCCCATCCATTCAAATGATCATAAAGGTTAGCAACTTTGTCCTTTCATCTCTCATTGCTAGATTAGCTCGTGCAATGCGTTATATAGTGATTGATTTTTGAGTTTAGTAATTTGGGAGGTATTATATATATGTGCTAGTATTTGATTTATATGCAATTTGAGGTCAAAAATAACACTTAGTTTGCATATGTAGTTGTGGTTTACTTAGTACCTTCTGAATCTCCGTCGTAACCACCGTCGATCGCTCGCAACGTCCCATCGCCGGCACCACCTTGTGGTGAGCCTCTTGTTCATGAAGTTTTATATAAAAAATTGATGTTTGTGTGATTTGGATATATAGTTACTCATATAATTATCTTACCCATACGTTGTTTGTTATACATAGTGCCATGGTTTTCATATCCGTCTCCATCGGCCCTCGTCCGGGTTATGATTCGGATGTGGTATATTCTCTTTTAAAACTATTCATTGCATTTCGTGTGTATGACAAATTATGCCCATCAAGTTGACATAGATATTTGTATGTAGGAGGTAGTTGAACCGGAAATTCCAACCGACCCTATTGTCGAGAGGTTAAATTTAGTTGAAAGAGAAAACGATGATTTGAAGGAAAAATTGAAAAGAATTGAGGGGGAGAAGATGGAATTTTAGTTGCATGTTGACGATGTCGTCGATGATCACAAGATTAAGATGGAGAAAATGCGCTTCAAGATTAGAAAGATTAGAAAATATGCCATTCATAGTGAGGCTTGGTATCATTATGCTGTTGGATCAATTGTTACCTTAGTTGCGATCTTGATCGCATTTGTTGTTGCATTTAAATTCTTTAGCTAGAGAGTTATTTGTTTGTTGCATTTAAGTGTTGTATGAACTTTATGTATTGTATTAATTTGGTGTTTTCGGTGTTGTGTATTGAAGATGAGCCGGCAATGGATGTACAATGACCGATGCTCTCCCGAGTTCATTAATGGCGTGCATACTTTTCTGCTTGCGGCTGAGGCAAACAAGCGGGCGGATGGTTTTATGCCTTGTCCATGTGCTGGCTGTAAGAATGGTCACAATTACTCTACGTCAAGAACCATTCACGTCCACCTGTTTGAGTCCGGTTTCATGCCCCACTATAATGTTTGGACCAAGCATGGAGAAAGGGGGGTTATGACGGAAGACAATGAATAAGAAGAGGACGAGACAGCTATCCTGGCCATGGGTTCCCTGAATATGATGATACAACAATGAGTGAAGAAGCTGAGCCGGTAATGCGGGAAGAAGCTGAGCCGGCAATGCAGGAAGAAGCTGAAGAAGAGGCATTGGATGAGCCCGTTGATGATCTAGGTCGGGACATTGCCGATGCAAAGAGAAACTGCGCAAGTGATTTGGAGAAGAAGAAATTGCAGCGCATGTTAGAGGATCACAAAAAATTGTTGTACCCGAATTGCGTAGGTGACAAGAAAAAGCTGGGCACCACACCGGAATTGCTACAATGGAAGGCAGAGAATGGTGTATCTTACAAGGGATTTGGAAAGTTGCTGGTAATGATAAAGAATATGCTTCCAAAGGACAACGAATTGCCCGAGAGTACGTACGAAGCAAAGAAGGCTGTCTGCCCTCTAGGGTTAGACGTGCAGAAGATACATGCATGCCCTAATGATTGCATCCTCTACCGCGGTGAGTACGAGGATTTGAATGTTTGCCCAGTATGCGGTGCATTGTGCTATAAGATCAGCCGCGATGACCCTGGTGATGTCGAGGGCGAGCGCCCCAGGAAGAAGATTCCTGCCAAGGTGATGTGATATGCTCCTATAATACCATGGTTGAAATGTTTGTTCCAAAACAAAGAGCATGCCAAGGTGATGCGATGGCACAGATAAGACCGTAAGGAAGACGGGAAGTTGAGAGTACCCGCTGACGGGTCGCAGTGGAGAAAAATCAAAAGAAAGTACGGGAAGGAGTTTGCAGATGACGCAAGGAACATATGGTTTGGTCTAAGCACAGATGGCATTAATCCTTTTGGGGAGCAGAGCAGCAACCATAGCACCTGGCCTGTGACTCTATGTTTGTATAACCTTCCTCCTTGGTTGTGCATGAAGCGGAAGTTCATTATGATGCCAGTGCTCATCCAAGGCCCTAAGCAACTCGACAACGACATTGATGTGTGCCTAAGGCCATTAGTTGAAGAACTCTTACAACTATGGAATGGAACAGGTGTACGTGCGTGGGATGAGCACATGGGGGAAGAATTTCACCTAAAGGCGTTGCTGTTCGTGACCATCAATGATTGGCCTGCTCTCAGTAACCTTTCAGGATAGACAAACAAGGGATACCGCGCATGCATGCACTGTTTGGACGATACCGATAGTATATATTTGGCTAATTGTAAGAAGAATGTGTACCTGTGACATCGTCTATTTCTTCCGAGCAGGCATCCCGTAAGAAAGAAAGGCAAGCATTTCAAAGGTGAGGTGGATCACCGGACGAAGCCTCGCCACCGTACTGGTGCTGATGTACATGATATGGTCAAGGATTTGAAGGTGGTCTTTGGAAAGGGTCCTGGTGGACAACCTGTTCCGAATGACACTGACGGACGCGCACCCATGTGGAAGAAGAAATCTATATTTTGGGACCTTCCCTATTGGAAAGACCTAGAGGTCCGCTCCGCAATCGACGTGATGCAAGTGACAAAGAATCTTTGTGTGACCCTGCTTGGCTTCTTGGGCGTGTATGGGAAGACAAAAGATACACCTAAGGCATGGGAGGACCAGCAACATATGCACGAAAAAGACGGCATAAATCAGGGTCATGCAAGCTATGCTCTTACCAAAGAAGACAAGGAAATCTTTTTTGAATGCCTGCTCAGTATTAAGGTACCGTCTCGCTTCTCGTCGAATATAAAGGGAATAATAAACATGGCAGAGAAAAAGTTCCAGAACCTAAAGTCTCATGACTGCCACATGATTATGACGCAACTGCTTCTGGTTGCATTGAGGGGGCTTCTACCGGAAAACGTTCGATTAGCCATTGTGAAGCTATGTGCATTCCTCAATGCAATCTCTCAGAAGGTAATCGATCCAGAAATCATACCAAGGTTAGAGAATGATTTGGTGCAATGTCTTGTCAGTTTCGAGTTGGTGTTCCCACCATCCTTCTTCAACATCATGACGCATGTCCTAGTTCACCTATGTGAAGAGATTAACGTTTTGGGTCCTATATTTCTACACAATATGTTCCCCTTTGAGAGGTTCATGGGAGTCTTAAAGAAATATGTTCATAATCATGCTAGGCCGGAAGGAAGCATCTCCAAGGGCCATGAAAATGAGGAGGTCATTGAGTTTTGTATTGACTTTATTCCTGACCTTAAGCCGATTGGTGTTCCTGAATCGCGGCATAAGGGCAGACTGGATGGAAAAGGCACGCTAGGAGGGGAACAAATAATATGTATGGACGGACATTCTCTTACTGAACCACACTACACAGTTCTACAGAATTCCGCCTTGGTGGCTCCGTATATGGATGAACACAAGAATTTGCTACGCTCCAAACACCCTGAGCGGTCTGATGACAGGATTACACATGAACAAACCAGGAGTTTCGCCAGCTGGTTGCAGACACGTACCATGCATGATGCCTCTATTGAAGATGACCTGTACTTGCTGTCCAAGTTACCATCTTCGAATATAATGACTTTCAAAGGGTGCGAGATAAATGGTAATACATTTTACACGATCACCCAAGATAAGAAGAGCACCAACCAAAACAGTGGTGTCCGCTTTGATGCAGAAACCAAGACGGGAAAGGAAACATATTATGGTTATATACAGGAAATATGGGAACTTGACTATCGACGTGGTTTGAAGGTCCCTTTGTTTCGGTGCAAATGGGTCAATATGACACGAGGCGGGGTAATGGAAGACCCGCAGTACAGAATGACAACGGTGGATCTCAACAATCTTGCATATGCAGACGAACCATTCGTCCTAGCCAATGATGTGGCACAGGTTTTCTATGTGAAGGATATGTCTACCAAGCCGAGAAAAAGAAAAGATAAGGAAGCGAATGCATCGTACGATGAGCCAAAGCGGCACATAGTTCTTTCTGGGAAGAGAAACATCGTGGGAGTGGATGACAAGACAGACATGTCAGGAGATTATGAAAATTTTGATGAAATTGCTCCATTCACAGTGAATATTGACCCGAGCATCCAGTTAAATGATGAAGATTTTCCATGGCTACGGCGCAAAGGGACACACGCGAAGAAAAAGTTTCACACCCAAAGATCTGGGATGTGATCGGCTTCACTATCATCACTTTCTTCTGTGTTTCACACCCATGAGGGAATCTCTGTAATAGTTAGGGTAGCTAGTTATGTGTTTTGGCATTTGAAACGTGAAGAAATTTTATGTGCAAGCAAATTCTTTCATGCATTTACTGATTTTTTCAGCTAAATGACTCTGAAACTGAAAAGCATTTCAAATGAACTCAGAAAAGGTTGAAAGTTGGCATGGTATCATAATTTCACCGAACTAGCATGTGCAAAAAAGTAGAGAGGGTTACCGCAAAAACTGGATGCACTACGTGTACAAAATGGACAATCTCTTTCGAAGTATCAGTGTTTCGGCCGAAAACTCATCCGTTACAAATGCATTTCATTTTTTAAATAACCTAAGCATTACCAAATTGAATATAATGATAAAACACACTAATATTAAACATAAGAAAAAAGAATCACTGAAAAATCTATTTTCAAAGTTAAGTTATTCACAAACTAGTGATTCACACAAATTTCAAATAATTCAAAATTTAAACTATTCAAATTTGTAAACTACCGGTACTAACAGAAAGTTTTTAATTTTTTGTACCTAAAGAGAAAATATTCGCAAAGAAACTCTAAATACAGCAAAAACAACTCAAAAATAAATAAAACAAAAATAAATAAAGCAAAAAAAAAGAAAAAAAGACCACCTACTAGGCCACAGCGGCCTGCATACGACTAGAAACTCAAATTCTAGTTGGGCCAGGATGCAAGCCCGCTAGCCCAGTAGGCCCAACAGGGCATCGCAGAAGAGGTAGGCCCAGAAGGCCTGCTTAAGAGAGGAGCTCGAGACAGCAGCGACGGTGGGGCTTATAAGCAGGTGCGAGTGCCCCTCGGCTAGCGAGGTGGTACTAAAATTTTGCGCCCCTCGCCTGGCAGCGCACACCCTTTAGTACCGGGTC
>NC_041384.1:727628871-727642959 GCF_002162155.2 Triticum dicoccoides
CCCGCCCCGTCCTCCCGTCGTCCCCGCCCGGCCCGTCCCCATCCCCGTCGTCGCCGCCCCGTCCCCGTCGTCGCCGCCCCGTCTCCGTCTCCGTCCCCGTCCCCGTCGCCGCCCACCGTCGTCGCGCCTCGCCGGTGAGCTCCTGCCCCGGCCGCCAACCACACACACACGCACGCACGCACGCACACACACATTGTTATAGAATTGTTAGCAATCTTTCTGTTTTTTAGTTATAGAATTATTAGAAATGTTAGTTTTAGTTATAGAAATTTTAGTTACATAGAAATGTTAGTTATATAGAAATATTAGAAATGTTAGTTATATAGAAATGTTAGTTATATTAGAAATGTTACTTACATAGAAATGTTAGTTATATAGAAATGTTTTTTAGTTATAGAAATATTAGAAATGTTAGTTTTAGTTATAGAAATATTAGAAATGTTAGTTTTAGTTATAAAATTTCGAATTTGCATATATGAAATCACAATCCATCATTTAAAAATTGTTACTTTACTTTTGCGGCATATAGTATTTGTTGTCGATGATGCCCGGCCCGCATCCTCACCGTCGACCCGTACGCGACGACGTCCTGCTTCAGAGGACCCATGTCCAGGACTGGGCTCCGCCGGGCTGGCACTGGGAGGTGCTACCTTCAGGGGCGCGACGCTTGGTGAGGAACCCAGCCCCGGGTCCCGTCGTCGACCCTCATCTCCTTTGGTGGTGTTCGCTTGGGCCACCTTCGGTGCGGAGGGACCCGGCGCCGCCGGAGGTGGTACGTCGCCGTGTCAGGGAGGAGGACGAGCACGTCCATCGCTACATGGCTGCTATGGACTTCAAGTTCTCCAATACCTGGCAGGTTCTTTTGGGAGATCACCTGAGCTATGATCCAGTGATGGTTCCTTCTCTTTGGGTGTCCACCGCCCGCACCTCAGGAACCGTGAGTGGCCTAGATTACTCTGTAGTATTCGATCTTTATTAGCTTGCTAGCTAGCTAGCTAGTGATGTATTCGATATTATATCTATTATTCGAGACGATGTATTCGAGATTATATCTATTATTCGAGACGATGTATTCGAGATTATATCTATTATTCGAGACGACGTATTCGAGATTATATTCGATGAAGCTTATTATGTACTATGATTGATTCAGTTTTTCCTTATTAATTGATTGCATCGATGCATTGTAATTTGAATATATTTCTTTTGGGTTAGTTAAACAAAACCTATGGCAGAGAGGGACAAGAGGCCCTGTTCAATATCATACGCAATCCTCGCGGGCCAGATGATGATCAGAATGAAGAATATTATGACGGCTCTGAATATCTAAACAACACCGGGGAGGGTGATATGATATTCGATCGCGACGACCGAATTGATGAAGTCATGAACTATGAACATGACGAAGAAAATGTTGATCTTAAAACAACAAAGACCGGCGAGGTATATATATTTATATAAGCAGGCATCTGGTGATCATCACATGTTTTAAATGACTTGAAGATATATTAACGAATCCATCTTTCTTCTTTCAGCCATCCGGATCGAGCAAATCTTGAGGCAACAGGAAATGAGGCCCGAACAAAAAGTTGAAGGAGGGCGTAAAGTACAATATCGAGGCCACCAAACCTAATGGCAAACCATTAGCGCCTAAGAAGATTGCGACAAGTTCATTCATCAGTGTGGAGTTCTTGTGAAGGACCAACTCCCGATCTCCCTTCAAGAATGGAGAAAGCCAACAAAGCCACGTCCAGGAGTTACTTTTGTCGACGACAGACAAAAACTTCTGCTTTGGGAAACGCTCATGGAACATTTCACCCTACCAAATCATTTCACAGATGCAGATGTGGAGAAAGTCAAGGACACTGCTCTTAGGAAGATGGCGGTTGCATTCAAGAACCACAAGATTCATGAATGGGCCAAGTACGTCAAGGGAGGAAGGAAGACTCCAGTATTCGAGGGAACACTAGAAAAGCAAAGTGCTCATTGGGACGATTTCGTGAAATTCAAGGATTCGGAATTATCTAAGGAACGATCGAGAATAAACAAGGCCAATGCTGCAAAAAAGGATAAGTTCCATAAGCTGGGGCCAGGTGGCTATGCGGTGGGAATGCCTAAGTGGGATAAGTCTGAGAAAGAGATGTTGGATGCAGGTGTCACTCCAGAAACATTGAGCTGGCCCCCTAGGTGCAGGACTTGGTTCTATGCGCATGGGGGGGGGGGGGTTGGACCCGAAGGCAGGCAAAGTTTCGAAGAAGGCATGTCTGGACGGAGCCGAAGATAAGCTACTTGTTGCAATAGAAGAGGCTCGATCGGGGGTGTTCATGTTGGGGAACGTAGTAATTTCAAAATTTTCCTACGCACACGCAAGATCATGGTGATGCATAGCAACGAGAGGAGAAAGTGTTGTCTACGTACCCTCGTAGACCGGAAGAGGAAGCATTAGCACACAGCGGTTGTTGTAGTCGTACATCTTCACGGCCCAACCGATCAAGCACCGAAACTGCGGCACCTCCGAGTTCTAGCACACGTTCAGCTCGATGACGATCCCCGGACTCCGATCCAGCAAAGTGTTGGGGAAGAGTTCCGTCAGCACGACGGCATGGTGACGATCTTGATGTTCTATCGTCGCATGGCTTCGCCTAAGCACCGCTACAATATTATCGATGATTATGGTGGAGGGGGGCACCGCACACGGCTAAGAGAACGATCACAAAGATCAACTTGTGTGTCTAGAGGTGCCCCCTGCCCCCGTATATAAAGGAGCAATGGGGAGAGGCTGGCCGGCCCTTGGGGCGCGCCAAGGAGGGGGGAGTCCTCCTCCTAGTAGGAGTAGGACTCCCCTTTCCTAGTCCAACTAGGAAGAGAGAACGGGAAAGGAAAGAGAGGGAGAGGGAGAGGGAAAGAGGGGCCGCGACCCCTTCCCTAGTCCAATTCGGACTCCCCATGGGAGGGGGCGCGCCACCTCCTGGGCTGCTGCCCTCTCTCTCCCCTCAGGCCCACTAAGGCCCAATACTTCCCCGGGGGGTTCCGGTAACCCTTCCGGCACTCCAGTTTTCTCCGAAATCACCCGAAACACTTCCGGTGTCCGAATATAGCCGTCCAATATATCAATCTTTATGTCTCGACCATTTCGAGACTCCTCGTCATGTCCGTGATCATATCCGGGACTCCGAACAACCTTCGGTACATCAAAATATATAAACTCATAATGAAACTGTCATCGTAACGTAAAGCGTGCGGACCCTACGGGTTCGAGAACAATGTAGACATGACCGAGACACGTCTCCGGTCAATAACCAATAGCGGAACCTGGATGCTCTTATTGGCTCCTACATATTCTACGAAGATCTTTTATCGGTCAGACCGCATAACAACATACGTTGTTCTCTTTGTCATCGGTATGTTACTTGCCCGAGATTTGATCGTCGGTATCTCAATACCTAGTTCAATCTCGTTACCAGCAAGTCTCTTTACTCGTTCCGTAATACATCATCCCGCAACTAACTTATTAGTTGCAATGCTTGCAAGGCTTATGTGATGTGCATTACCGCCAGAGATACCTCTCCAACAATCGGAGTGACAAATCCTAATCTCGAAATACGCCAACCCAACAAGTACCTTCGGAGACACCTGTAGAGCACCTTTATAATCACCCAGTTACGTTGTGACGTTTGGTAGCACACAAAGTGTTCCTCCGATAAACGGGAGTTGCATAATCTCATAGTCATAGGAACATGTATAAGTCATGAAGAAAGCAATAGCAACAAACTAAACGATCAAGTGCTAAGCTAATGAAATGGGTCAAGTCAATCACATCATTCTCCTAATGATGTGATCCCATTAATCAAATGAAAACTCATGTCTATGGTTAGGAAACTTAACCATCTTCGATCAACGAGCTAGTGAAGTAGAGGCATACTAGTGACACTATGTTTGTCCATGTATTCACACATGTATTATGTTTCCGGTTAATACAATTCTAGCATGAATAATAAACATTTATCATGATATAAGGAAATAAATAATAACTTTATTATTGCCTCTAGGGCATATTTCCTTCAGTCTCCCACTTGCACTAGAGTCAATAATCTAGATTACACAGTAATGATTCTAACACCCATGGAGCCTTGGTGTTGATCATGTTTTGCTCATGGAAGAGGCTTAGTCAGCGGATCTGCAACATTCAGATTCGTATGTATCTTGCAAATTTCTATGTCTCCCACTTGGAATAAATCCCGAATGGAATTGAAGCGTCTCTTGATGTGCTTGGTTCTCTTGTGAAATCTGGATTCCTTTGCCAAGGCAATTGCACCGGTATTGTCACAAAAGATTTTCATTGGACCCGATGCACCAGGTATGACACCTAGATCGGATATGAACTCCTTCATCCAGACTCCTTCATTTGCTGCTTCCGAAGCAGCTATGTACTCTGCTTCACATGTAGATCCCGCCACGACGCTTTGTTTTGAACTGCACCAACTGACAGCTCCACCGTTCAGTAAAAATATGTATCCGGTTTGCGATTTAGAATCGTCCGGATCAGTGTCAAAGCTTGCATCAACGTAACCATTTACGATGAGCTCGTTGTCACCTCCATATACGAGAAACATATCCTTAGTCCTTTTCAGGTATTTTAGGATGTTCTTGACCATTGTCCAGTGATCCACTCCTGGATTACTTTGGTACCTCCCTGCTAGACTTATAGCAAGGCACACATCAGGTCTGGTACACAGCATTGCATACATGATAGAGCCTATGGCTGAAGCATAGGGAACATCTTTCATTTTCTCTCTATCTTCTGCGGTAGTCGGACATTGAGTCTTACTCAACTTCACACCTTGTAACACAGGCAAGAACCCTTTCTTTGCTTGATCCATTTTGAACTTCTTCAAAACCTTGTCAAGGTATGTGCTTTGTGAAAGTCCAATTAAGCGTCTTGATCTATCTCTATAGATCTTAATGCCCAATATGTAAGCAGCTTCACCAAGGTCTTTCATTGAAAAACTCTTATTCAAGTATCCCTTTATGCTATCCAGAAATTCTATATCATTTCCAATCAATAATATGTCATCCACATATAATATCAGAAATGCTACAGAGCTCCCACTCACTTTCTTGTAAATACAGGCTTCTCCAAAAGTCTGTACAAAACCAAATGCTTTGATCACACTATCAAAGCGTTTATTCCAACTCCGAGAGGCTTGCACCAGTCCATAAATGGATCGCTGGAGCTTGCACACTTTGTTAGCTCCCTTTGGATTGACAAAACCTTCTGGTTGCATCATATACAACTCTTCTTCCAGAAATCCATTCAGGAATGCAGTTTTGACATCCATTTGCCAAATTTCATAATCATAAAATGCGGCAATTGCTAACATGATTCAGACAGACTTAAGCATCGCTACGGGTGAGAAGGTCTCATCGTGGTCAATCCCTTGAACTTGTCGAAAACCTTTTGCAACAAGTCGAGCTTTATAGACAGTAATATTACCGTCAGCGTCAGTCTTCTTCTTGAAGATCCATTTATTCTCAATTGCTTGCCGATCATCGGGCAAGTCAACCAAAGTCCATACTTTGTTCTCATACATGGATCCCATCTCAGATTTCATGGCTTCAAGCCATTTTTCGGAATCTGGGCTCACCATCGCTTCTTCATAGTTCGTAGGTTCATCATGATCTAGTAGCATGACTTCCAGAACAGGATTACCGTACCACTCTGGTACGGATCTTACTCTGGTTGATCTACGGGGTTCAGTAGTATCTTGTTCTGAAGTTTCATGATCATTATCATTAGCTTCCTCACTAATTGGTGTAGGTGTCGCAGAAACAGGTTTCTGTGATGTACTACTTTCCAATAAGGGAGCAGGTACAGTTACGTCATCAAGTTCTTCTTTTCTCCCACTCACTTCTTTCGAGAGAAACTCCTTCTCTAGAAAAACTCCGAATTTAGCAACAAAAGTCTTGCCTTCGGAGCTGTGATAGAAGGTGTACCCAACAGTCTCCTTTGGGTATCCTATGAAGACACATTTCTCCGATTTGGGTTCGAGCTTATTAGGTTGAAGCTTTTTCACATAAGCATCGCAGCCCCAAACTTTCAGAAACTACAACTTTGGTTTCTTGCCAAATCACAGTTCATAAGGCGTTGTCTCAACGGATTTTGATGGTGTCCTATTTAACATGAATGCAGCCGTCTCTAAAGCATAACCCCAAAACGATAACGGTAAATCAGTAAGAGACATCATAGATCGCACCATATCTAATAAAGTACGAGTACGACCTTCGGACACACCATTACACTGTTGTGTTTCGGGTGGCGTGAGTTGCGAAACTATTCCGCATTGTTTCAAATGTAGACCAAAATCGTAACTCAAATATTCTCCTCCACGATCAGATCGTAGAAACTTTATTTTCTTGTTATGATGATTTTCAACTTCACTCTGAAATTCTTTAAACTTTTCAAATGTTTCAGACTTATGTTTCATTAAGTAGATATACCCATATCTGCTTAAATCATCTGTGAAGGTGAGAAAATAACGATATCCGCCATGAGCCTCAACATTCATTGGACCACATACATCTGTATGTATGATTTCCAACAAATCCGTTGCTCTCTCCATAGTACCGGAGAACGGCGTTTTTGTCATCTTACCCATGAGGCACGGTTCGCACCAAGTGATTCATAATCAAGTGATTCCAAAAGTCCATCAGTATGGAGTTTCTTCATGCGCTTTACAGCGATATGACCTAAACGGCAGTGCCACAAATAAGTTGCACTATCATTATCAACTCTGCATCTTTTGATTTCAACATTATGAATATGTGTATCACTACTATCGAGATTCATAAAAAATAGACCACTCTTCAAGGGTGCATGACCATAAAAGATATTACTCATATAAATAGAACAACTATTATTCTCTGATTTAAATGAATAACCGTCTCGCATCAAACAAGATCCAGATATAATGTTCATGCTCAACGCTGGCACCAAATAACAATTATTTAGGTCTAATACTAATCCCGAAGGTAGATGTAGAGGTAGCGTGCCGACCGCGATCACATAGACTTTGGAACCATTTCCCACGCGCATCGTCACCTCGTCCTTAGCCAATCTTTGCTTAATCCGTAGCCCCTGTTTCGAGTTGCAAATGTTAGCAACAGAACCAGTATCAAATACCCAGGTGCTACTGCGAGCATTAGTAAGGTACACATCAATAACATGTATATCACATATACCTTTGTTCACTTTGCCATCCTTCTTATCCGCCAAATACTTGGGGCAGTTCCGCTTCCAGTGACCAGTCTGCTTGCAGTAGAAGCACTCAGTCTCAGGCTTAGGTCAAGACTTGGGTTTCTTCTCCTGAGTAGCAACTTGTTTGCTGTTCTTCTTGAAGTTCCCTTTCTTCTTCCCTTTGCCCTTTTTCTTGAAACTGGTGGTCTTATTGACCATCAACACTTGATGCTCCTTCTTGATTTCTACCTCAGCGGCTTTTAGCATTGCGAAGAGCTCAGGAATAGTCTTATTCATCCCTTGCATATTATAGTTCATCATGAAGCTTTTGTAGCTTGGTGGCAGTGATTGAAGAACTCTGTCAATGACACTATCAACGGGAAGATTAACCCCCAGTTGAGTCAAGTGATTATGATACCCAGACATTTTGAGTATATGTTCACTGACAGAACTATTCTCCTCCATCTTACAACTATAGAACTTATTGTAGACTTCATATCTCTCAATCCGGGCATTTGCTTGAAATATTAACTTCAACTCCTGGAACATCTCATATGCTCCATGACGTTCAAAACGTCGTTGAAGACCCGGTTCTAAGCCGTAAACCATGGCACACTGAACTATCGAGTAGTCATCAGCTTTGCGCTGCCAGACGTTCATAACATCTGGTGTTGCTCCTGCAGCAGGCTTGGCACTTAGCGGTGCTTCCAGGACGTAATTATTCTATGCAGCAATGAGGATAATCCTCAAGTTACGGACCCAGTCCGTATAATTGCTACCATCATCTTTCAACTTTGCTTTCTCAAGGAATGCATTAAAATTCAACGGAATAACAACACGAGCCATCTATCTACAATCAAACATAGACAAGCAAGATACTATCAGGTACTAAGTTCATGATAAATTTAAGTTCAATTAATCATATTACTTAAGAACTCCCACTTAGAAAGATATCCCTCTAATCCTCTAAGTGATCACGTGATCCAAATCAACTAAACCATGTACGATCATCACGTCAGATGGAGTAGTATCAATGGTGAACATCAAGATGTTGATCATATCTACTATATGATTCACGCCCGACCTTTCGGTCTCCGTGTTCCGAGGCCATATCTGTTATATGCTAGGCTCGTCAAGTTAAACCTGAGTATTCCGCGTGTGCAACTGTTTTGCACCCGTTGTATTTAAACGTAGAGCCCATCACACCCGATCATCACGTGGTGTCTCAGCACGAAGAACTTTCGCAACGGTGCATACTCGGGGAGAACACTTATACTTTGATAATTTAGTGAGGGATCATCTTATAATGCTACCGTCAATCAAAGCAAGATAAGATGCATAAAAGATAAACATCACATGCAATCAATATAAGTGATATGATATGGCCATCATCATCTTGTGCTTGTGATCTCCATCTTCGAAGCACTGTCATGATCACCATCGTCACCGGCGCGATACCTTGATCACCATCGTAGCATCGTTGTCGTCTCGCCAATCTTATGCTTCCACGACTATCGCTACCGCTTAGTGATAAAGTAAAGCATTACAGTGCAATTGCATTGCATACAATAAAGCGACAACCATATGGCTCCTGCCAGTTGCCGATAACTCGGTTACAAAACATGATCATCTCATACAATAAAAATTAGCATCATGTCTTGACCATATCACATCACAACATGCCCTGCAAAAACAAGTTAGATGTCCTCTACTTTGTTGTTGCAAGTTTTACGTGGCTGCTACGGGCTTAGCAAGAACCTTTCTTACCTACGCATAAAAACCACAATGATAGTTTGTCAAGTTGGTGTTGTTTTAACCTTCGCAAGGATCGGGCGTAGCCACACTTGGTTCAACTAAAGTTGGAGAAACTAACACCCGCCAGCCACCTGTGTGCAAAGCACGTCGGTAGAACAAGTCTCGCGTAAGCGTACGCGTAATGTCGGTCCGGGCCGCTTCATCCAACAATACCGTCGAACCAAAGTATGACATGCTGGTAAGCAGTATGACTTATATCGCCCACAACTCACTTGTGTTCTACTCGTGCACAACATCAACGCATAAAAACTAGGCTCGGATGCCACTGTTGGGGAACGTAGTAATTTCAAAATTTTCCTACGCACACGCAAGATCATGGTGATGCATAGCAACAAGAGGGGAGAGTGTTGTCTACGTACCCTCATAGACCGGAAGCGGAAGTGTTAGCACAACGCGGTTGATGTAGTCGTACGTCTTCACGGCCCGACCGATCAAGCACCAAAACTGCGGCACCTCCGAGTTCTAGCACATGTTCAGCTCGATGACGATCCTCGGACTCCGATCCAGCAAAGTGTCAGGGAAGAGTTCTGTCGGCACGACGGCGTGGTGACGATCTTGATGTTCTATCGTCGCAGGGCTTCGCCTAAGCACCGCTACAATATTATCGAGGATTATGGTGGAGGGGGGCACCGCACACGGCTAAGAGAACGATCACGAAGATCAATTTGTGTGTCTAGAGGTGCCCCCCTACCCCCGTATATAAAGGAGCAAGGGGGAGAGGCCGGCCGGCCCTTAGGGCGCGCCAAGGAGGGGGGAGTCCTCCTCCTAGTAGGAGTAGGACTCCCCTTTCCTAGTCCAACTAGGAAGAGAGAAGGGGAAAGGAAAGAGAGGGAGATGGAGAGGGAAAGAGGGGCCGCGCCCCCCTCCCCTAGTCCAATTCTGACTCCCCGTGGGAGGGGGCGCGCCACCTCCTAGGCTGCTGCCCTCTCTCTCCCCTCAGGCCCACTAAGGCCCAATACTTCCCCAGGGGGTTCCGGTAACCCTTCCGGCACTCCGGTTTTCTCCGAAATCACCCGAAACACTTCCGGTGTCCGAATATAGCCGTCCAATATATCGATCTTTATGTCTCGACCATTTCGAGACTCCTCGTCATGTCCGTGATCATATCCGGGACTCCGAACAACCTTCGGTACATCAAAATATATAAACTCATAATGAAACTGTCATCGTAACGTTAAGCGTGCGGACCCTACGGGTTTGAGAACAATGTAGACATGACCGAGACACGTCTCCGGTCAATAACCAATAGCGGAACCTGGATACTCATATTGGCTCCTACATATTCTACGAAGATCTTTTATCGGTCAGACCGCATAACAACATAGGTGTTCCCTTTGTCATCGGTATGTTACTTGCCCGAGATTTGATCGTCGGTATCTCAATACCTAGTTCAATCTCGTTATTGGCAAGTCTCTTTACTCGTTCCGTAATACATCATCCCGCAACTAACTTATTAGTTGCAATGCTTGCAAGGCTTATGTGATGTGCATTACCGAGAGGGCCCAGAGATACCTCTCCAACAATCGGAGTGACAAATCCTAATCTCGAAATATGCCAACCCAACAAGTACCTTCGGAGACACCTGTAGAGCACCTTTATAATCACCCAGTTACGTTGTGACGTTTGGTAGTACACAAAGTGTTCCTCCGGTAAACGGGAGTTGCATAATCTCATAGTCATAGGAACATGTATAAGTCATGAAGAAAGCAATAGCAACAAACTAAACGATCAAGTGCTAAGCTAATGAAATGGGTCAAGTCAATCATATCATTCTCCTAATGATGTGATCCCGTTAATCAAATGACAACTCATGTCTATGGTTAGGAAACTTAACCATCTTCGATCAACGAGCTAGTCAAGTAGAGGCATACTAGTGACACTATGTTCGTCTATGTATTCACACATGTATTATGTTTCCGGTTAATAAAATTCTAGCATGAATAATAAACATTTATCATGATATAAGGAAATAAATAATAACTTTATTATTGCCTCTAGGGCATATTTCCTTCAGTTCGAGCCCAACAGAGAGAACGACGAGCTTACGCGTGCCCTAGGAAATCCTGAACACCCGGGAAGAACACGAGGCATGGGCGCTATTCCGTGGTATGAGGGGTTTTCGGACTGGAACGCCGACTACGGAACCCATGCGAGAAAGAAGATTGCGGAGGAGAAGAAGAGGAAGATGGAGGAGGAGCAGAGGAAGCTAGACTATGAACGCCTTCAAGGCCTAGAATCAGCGCATGCGGACTTGGCAGTCAAATTCCAGCGGTAGTAGGAGCAGATCGACTCAGTTAGCCAGCAAAGGGGGTCTCCGCAGCTAGCGGATGGTCCACCATTAGATAGCACCATCCCATCCATGCCGAGAAGCAGCGTGCGTTCCGCCCCGGGCGACGCATTGCTGGATAGCTACCCAGTGGATGACATCATGCATGGAGAACACTAACTACGAGCTACACTTCAAAATGAAGAACATATCCATGAAGGTGGCAGATGCCCTTGCTTTTACAAATCCCCCAGAGGCAACCTTCCATTGCAACCCGATTCCAGCGGGCTATGCTAGTGTCTTGGTTGATGAGGTGGTGGACCAATATTCGGGGCTAGAGCTTGACATTCCTGGAGGTGACGATGAGCACACACTGGGAGAGGCCAACCATCGTATCATCCTATGGAGAAAGGATTGCATCATCTTTCGAAGGCCACCGACACCGTGTCATCCGACTCCTCGTCGAAGTCCCCCACCGAGTCAGCAGACTCCCGCTCCTCCAAGTCCACCAACGCGTCAGGCCACTCCTCCTCGAAGTCCGGCACAGCTTCAGGCCACTCCTCCTCCTCCAAGTCCAGCAAAGCGTCAGGCAACTCCTCCTCCAAGTCCGGCACAGCTTCAGGCCACTCCTCCTCCAAGTCCGGCACAACTTCAGGTCACTTCTCCTGCTCCAACTTAGCCGCGTCAGCCGTCTTCGCCGCCTCAGCAATCACGAAAGAGAGCCGCCTCAGCTATGGTGCATAGCGGTACAAGTCGAGGTAGTACTGGAGGTACAGGCGGAGGCAAGCGATTTCAATATGGTCCAAGCCTCGCGCCTCTTCCGCAGAGGCCTTACGACAAGTCCGAGGAGGAAAACATAGCCATATCGAAGGCCGAGGTGGAAGCCCATTTTGCACCGAAACCGCCACCGCCGCCAAGGGAGAGAGTGCCTGTGGAAAAGATTGACCACTTCATTCGTATGGCTAGAGCACTAGCTCCCAAGCCTGTTGACACAGACTATGAGCGCCACATCAAGAAGTTAAATCGAGCACGTCTACAGAAAGAGGCGAGCTCGAGCTCGAGCAAATCAGCTGGCAAAAGGAGCGGTAAAACCGTTCCCCAGCTGGGAGAACAGGCGGCGCAATCAATCCTCCCGCTTGTTATGCCAACAACACATGAGAGTAGGCGCGCCCAATATTATTGTGGGCAAACCGTTAACGTTCCCGGGGTGGGTGATGTGGTAATAATCGAGGAGCATATTGCGCAGGCTGAAGCGATCGGGATCACTGTTGGACAACTCCTCGATATCGAGCCCATGTCTCCGACTAGAGAGGAGGAAATAAAACGGAAGTATGTCCTGGGCCAACCTTTGGTCGAGCCAGACGAGGTCAAGAACCTCCCAACGAGAATGTATGAATTGCATCGATGGTACATGGACATTACCAAGATTTCCAATCGAGAGTCCCTCATGGTGAATGTCAAGGAGGAGCATTACTACAATGAGAAAGCTCTGGCCGTTGAGTATTCAGAACTGTTTCTGCTATACAATCAAGACGCACTCGACAAATCTATCGTCAGTTGCTATTGTCTATAAGTGATTTCTTTCTGTAATTTAAGTCTCAAGCTAGCTGTAGTGATCATTTTGATCAACCATTACTTGTAATTATCCTCACTATATTCTTTTATGTGGTATTATGCAGGATGAAGATTTATGAAATGAAAAAAGGTGGACGCTATGGCATTGGGTTCGTTGACCCAAATACCATTAATGAATACACATGGAAAATAGATTCATATTACGAAAAAAAGTGTAGAGGAAAGCATGCTAGAGTTCTTCAAGCACCTCAAATACAATGAAGATATACTACTTCCTTACAACTTCGAGTGAGCCACATTGTCTTGTACTACAAATTCTGTTTTTGCCTACTAGCTAGCTACATGTTTTTGCTTATATATGTCCGCTTAATTAAGACATGCAAACGTGTGTGCATGCAGATTTCACTGGATCTTGTTAATCATTGAAGTTGATGAAGGAACAGTTGAAGTACTAGACTCACTACTTAAGAAAGCATGTGACTACACCATCGTGAAGGGGATAGTCAACAGGTAATTTCAATCATTATTAACTATATCTCGGCCTATTTAATTAGTTCTTCATTTCCTAATAACAACTATTTAATAACCCATTTATTCAATTTTTTTGTCGGCGGCAGGGCTTGGGCAAAGTTCATCAGGGTCACTCCAGGCCCATGGAAACAAAGTCTGGAATGGTATCGACCAGGTGCGGGAGAAGCTCCTAACAGAGAAGCGCATAGAAGCAATTCAAGAGGAAATAGCGGGATTTTTGCTCGACCAGGTCATAGATCCCAAAGAAGAATACTATTACCCGCTACCGCCCTCGTGAACCACTTCCAATTGTTATCGTGCTCCGAAGGCACCAATTAGGAGAAATTGTTTGTAATTGTTATCGCGCTATTCGTGACCCTGGGTGAGGAATAGTTATTCTTCAGCCCCCTCTATTTTACCATCAATGCACCATAATTTTACGTTCCGTAAGTTTTGTCTTATTTCCTACACAAAAAGGGACCGTAAGAAAAAATATATAAATGCCGTAAAAATATTTTATGTTATGTAAAATTACAAACGTAAAAGCATAGTCTAAAATACACATAAACTGCAAATTTTCTTGTCTTATGACCTATATTTTTATTTTTTATGTCAAATTTTATGTAGTGAATCAATAGGAATGTAACTATTTGAATTCCAAACGTAATTTAATTATGAAATGATCGTA
>NC_041384.1:727643365-727659511 GCF_002162155.2 Triticum dicoccoides
GGGGGGGCTTTAGTGCCTACACTTTAGCGCCGGTTACCAAACCGACACTAAAAGACCTTACGAACCGGTACTATTGCCCGGTTCTGCACTAGTGTATATAGATCTTTTCCATGTGTTAGAGAACACATTTTTTAATTTTCTCATGAATTTTCAGGTACATATAGATAGTTGACATTACTATAGTGAAATATATTTTTGAATTTACCATGATTTAGAGATCAATTTTTTAAAAGTTTCGTCATGTTATGTCTATTTTTTTGCACATTTACCATTTCAACCCAGATTTTCAATGGCAAATTTAGGTAGACACTTCATGGCTACTCTCTTCATGCCCACTATGTCTCTCTTGACCGATTGTTTTCTCGTGTACAACCCTCGCCGCCCCACCTTGTACTACATCGACATGGTCGGCATCCACATGGCCGGCAGGGCCGTGGCCATGACGGCGTCGGCACTCACGTCGTTCGACCCTGCCACTGGCAGGGGCAACACGATCTTGGACACGAGCACCATATTCAACTTCACGCCGCTCTCGTCCCCCATGTACGCCATGTGCGCGACGCGTTCCAGCCCAGGTTGTAAGCGCCCGTGTCGGCGCCACTGGACGGGTTCGACACGTGTCACCAGCGTGCGGTGACAAGCACGATGTCTGCGCTCACCGATGGAGCGCGGATGGCCATGACGCTACCGGAGGAGAACGTGATGATCTTTGTTTTCTGCCATGGCAGTAAGAAATGTTTTCTTTTTTGGTTTTGAAGATTGATCATTCTTTTTTAGAGTTCTATATGTATGATCTTGGAGCTTTGGAACGTGACCATGACATGTTTAATTTCTCGTGGAACTTTTCGGTGTTCGTCTGCTCAAAAATCTTTCAATGGTAAACTTCTGCATACAGTACTTTATGCTTGGGCGGTTGATATTGGAAAAAATACTGTAAATGTTATAAATGAACGTGATTTGGACTTGGTGCAACTATTGCCCGTCTAGCTCAGTTGGTAGAGCGCAAGGCTCTTAACCTTGTGGTCTTGGGTTCGAGCCCCAAGGTGGGCGTGAATTTTTGCATTTTTACCTTATTGATTTAGTAGCACAAAATTAGTTGAAGTTGTTTTCGAAAACATTCTACAATTTTTTCTTTTTTAATTCACAAGCGCAATGTTTCATGTAATTTTAACTAATGATCCAACTTTGCCGTTCACTAGGTGGAATAAGTTGAAAAGGATGCATCGATATGTGTCATAAAATGGAAGTTACAACAAAGTTATTTTTTGCATTTTACCTTATTGATTTAGTAGCACAAAATTAGTTGAAGTTGTTTTCGAAAACATTCTACAATTTTTTCTTTTTTAATTCACAAGTGCAATGTTTCATGTAATTTTAACTAATGATCCAACTTTGCCGTTCACTAGGTGGAATAAGTTGAAAAGGATGCATCGATATGTGTCATAAAATGGAAGTTACAACAAAGTTATTTTTTGCATTTTACCTTATTGATTTAGTAGCACAAAATTAGTTGAAGTTGTTTTCGAAAACATTCTACATTTTTTGCATTTTTAATTCACAAGTGCAATGTTTCATGTAATTTTAACTAATGATCCAACTTTGCCGTTCACTAGGTGGAATAAGTTGAAAAGGATGCATCGATATGTGTCATAAAATGGAAGTTACAACAAAGTTATTTTTTGCATTTTACCTTATTGATTTAGTAGCACAAAATTAGTTGAAGTTGTTTTCGAAAACATTCTACAATTTTTCCTTTTATAGTTCACAAGTGCAATGTTTCATGTAATTTTAACTAATGATCCAACTTTGCCTTATTGAGGTAGAAACGGGATTATAAATTCGTAGGAACCTGATTACAATCTTTCATAAGCAGAGATTTAAAATGAACATGGATATCCGCAATCAGGGAAAAGTCACCATACATTATCGCCGCAGAAGCAAGCTCATGGGCCATATTGTTTCAGCAAATCCTTGAGGTCACTGACGATTGGGTGCAGGCTAGACATGTTCAGAGTGTCGAGATCAACCAGTCTGATCACAGATGCACAGTCAGATTCCAAACATAAAAGGCCCCCTAGAGTTTCCTCTAGATCAAACAGTCCCTCTCTAATGGCCACAACCTCAGCTTTATCGGCAGAAGTGCAACAGAAGGTAGGGAAAGTATCAGTTTCTTCCATCCTTGGGGTACTCCTGGTGCTTCAAATTCAAAACACAATTCTTAAATGTAACAAAAAAAACGGAAAAAAGATGAATGTTCACAAGGAATGTGACTACAACTCCTAAAAATGTCAGATCCAAACTCAAAATGCACATTGAGAAACAAAAAAGTGAAATCCAGATGTGAATAGTGTCAATGTTGCTTTTGTCTTTTTTCTTACACTATTCATGCTAGATTTTACATTTTTGTTTCTCAATGTAAGTTCCGAGTGGACCTGAAATTTGTAGAGGTTGTAGTCAAATTGCTTGTGAACATTCACATCTTTTTCCGGAATTTTTTGTTACATTCAATAATGTTTTTTTTTTAATTTGGAGCACAGGGAAAACCCCAATGCTGGGAGTACCGGATACTTTCCCACAGAAGGCATCTCCCAGACGACAAGGCGGCGCTTGTTGTGTTCGGGTTACAACAAAAAGATATTCGACGTTGCACATTTTGACACACTTTGGTCTAAGATAAGAGGGTTGTGAGGTGAGCTACCACTCCTTCCTTGTGCACAATGGGCAATGAAGATCTTGTTGTACGATTGGCAATGAAGTGCAGTACCACGCCCTTGATCAGGTAGTCCTATCAATGAGATGTCCAGCGCATAGACATTGATAGGACTACCCGAGTTGTCGAATCTAGAGACAGGATCACAGGATTGGGTTTGACAAGTTGGCCTCCTCTATGCTCAACGTAGGGGTAGTTGGTTGTGCATTCATATGCCAGTGGTGTTTCGGCAGTATCGGCGCCGATTTCGGTATTCTGCAGACATAGGAAGACGTCTAGCTATGAGAAACTCGGCATCGTCTTCTTCTTCAGCTCGTGGATTCCTAGGGATCGATGTCGCTGACACGTATCGGCTGAGAACGGTATCGGCTGAGAACGGTAATTTCAAGACTACCTGCATTGGTAGAACTTTATTGTTCTAGTGACGGCGTGGAACTCCAGCGTAGGCAACTCCGACCGTCTTGAGGATGTACGGGATGGAGTCGACAATTTATTTTAATAGTTTGGATTGCTTACCACATCATGTGGTGAGGGGACAATTCTCCAAGGAGTGGATTATATATTCTTTTTTGTTTTGCCCATTTCCTGTAATATTGTTGTTGATTAATATAGACTATAGAGCCGCGGCGGATTTGAAAAAAAGAACAATATGATTTCTACAGCCTCTCTCTATCAAAACAAGTTAAGCAAACGTAGGCACATGAATGGGTTGATGGCGCATTAGAGAGATGTACTTAAAAGCCTAACCCTAGCCTGCAATGTGACGACTCAGCCATGTGTGCTGCTTTGCGTAGTGCGATGTCGTCATCGTTATTCTTGGGATCCTCCTCCTGAAGCTCCTCCTTGATGCCGATGTCGGCGTTCCCGTCCACCACCTGCAGCTCCGGCCTGACGTCCAACACATCGACGAATGACGCCACCTTCATCTCGTACTCCTTCTGTCCGATCTGGTAGTGCTCTTCGAGGCTCGACGAGATCATCGGCTCCAGTTGATCCACCTTGTGATGATCATCAACCTCACAGCTGGAGTCGTAATCGAAATGCTGCATGACGTCGACGTTAATGTCGACGCCGCTGCCACTGGGCTTTCTCCCGGCTTCATCGCTGCCGGCGCCGGTTGCCTCGTAGTAGAAATAGTCGTACAGCTGCTGTTGTTGTTGCTGCTGCTGTCCACCGTGATATTGCGGTTGCCGGCTGTCGTCGTGATCGGCGCCATTTTGCATCACGGGGTCGGCGCCTTCTTGGGCGACGTAGAGCGCGTCGACGACCTGATCTTGGTCGGCGTGGAGGAGCAGCTGCTCCTGCTGGTGGTTCGAGGAGGTGACCTCGAGGTCAGCGCACGGGCCGTCCATGACGTCCCCGCCGGCCACGCCAGATGCGGCCTGGCGGCACATGTCGAGGTGCTGTTGCAGGGCGGCGAGCTCGGCCGACAGAAGCTCGCTGGTGTGCTCGAGGTCGATGATCATGCTGCAGCAGCCTCCGACGGGGTCCATGGCGCGCATCTCCGCCTGGTAAATGAGCGTCTGCATGGCCGCGTCGCAGAGCTCCGGCTTGAGGCGGCGCAGCGTCTTGAGGATGTTGCTGACGCCGAAGAGGCGGTGCGCGTTGAGGAACCGGCGCTGCTGGTCGGCGGGGAAGTAGGGCGCGAGGGGGCAGTCGGGGTTGCACTTGCGCCGCTGGTACTTGCACGCCGCGCAGGCCTGGTTGGTCGTGCCACCCCCACCCCCACCGCCGGAGCCACCGCTGCGGGGGGAGACGCTGCTGGAGTGGTGGTGCTGCGACTGCGACTGCGATTTGGTGGCGTTGGTGTTGGTGGTGATGGTGGAGGAGGCGTTGGTGATGGTAATATGGAGGTGGGAGGAGGAGGCGGCGGAGGAGGAGGTCATTGCTGCGCCTGCGCGCGCGCGCCGGCAATGGCGACGGGGCTGCCTAGCGAGGACGGAGGCGTCGGTGGAGGGTTGGGCCTGGCGCTGTCGTAGGAATAGGGGAGGCCGCAGGAGCTGTCAATGCCATTATTAGTTAGGAGTTAGCTGGGTGATGCCTATTAAAAGGGATCGTATACAGACGCTGTGGCACAAGATCGATAGCGGAAAGGGTCGCGGCTTGGGCTCCGAGCGTTGCGGGGTGCTCAGAGTTTGTTAAGTATCAGAGGATTCCAGTAGCCCGCCACTACTTTCCAGTCAACATCAGGAGGATCGATCTGGTAGCAATTTGTGGTCTGAAATTCGCAGCTAGCTAGCTGCATGGAGCTTGGCATCCTAGATTTGGATTTGGAAGTATGCCAGTAGGTTGACGTGCACGGCACCAACGGGATGCATGCATGACATCGACGTACGTGCCGTTGCTGCCGATAGCACGTACGCACGCATGGCATGGTCACTCACGCGGAAAGGAGTGAGCGACCGTGTGACCGATCGAGCAACACCGCTCGGTCTGGTCAGCCATAGATCGAGCAGCTGACCTACCATCGCGTGCGCATGGTCGGTTGGCATCTTCAATTTTGATTTTAAACAAGGAAACAGCAACTAAACAGTAGTACAGAGAGTAGTGTCTTAAACAGTTCAACATGTACTAAGATGATGATTTCCAGTGAGAAAGTCACATTCAACATGTTCTTTAGGTGTGTAACTTCATCATGTATGCCTAGCATAGTTGGTGCCCAAATTGTACAAATGTAGGACCAGCACAAGTGTGCAATGGGGCAATGAAAGAAGAGATGGTCTCTGATTTCCACAAGTGTAATCGTGAATAAAAACATGCTTCCTTGTAGGAGAGATCCAGTATTTAACTTCTCATTTGTGAGGAGCCAATAGAAGATCTTGTGTTTGAGTTGGCAGCAAGTTTTCCATATCCATTTGATCATTGGCATAACCTCAGGTGCAATGGCAAGCAACCTATAAACCCTAGAAACTTTGTATTGATTTGATCCCTTAGACAATTGCCACTAGTCTACTTTTGAGGTGAGGGTTAGATCTTGAATTAGAAGTTCAAGTTCCTGGAATTGCACACATGCCTCTTCAGACAGTGGCAAATGGAAAACATTTGCTAAATCCTCTGCTTGATATAAATCAAAGAGGGTGATATGCGGGCTGATAGCAATGGAATGTACGTGTGGCCAAACTCCAATCAAAGGAATCCCATTCCAGTTGTCAGACCAAAATAAGTCTGGCCATTGTGAAGAGTACTAGTTTCAAGTTCTTTATCATTTGGGAAAAGCTTCATGCAATCTCTCTGCAGAAAGATATAGTGGATGTTGTAGTTGGGTGGAAACCCTTCCCATAGTACACTTCCCAAACCAGGTTGATCTTGGGGATATCCATGTGATTGATAAACTTGTGCACCATTTCAAGAGAAGGCATGTATTTTGTAGGGACAAATTCAAAATGCCCAATCCACCTCTGTCTTTTGGCCTACAAACTACTCTCTGTCCCATAATATAAGAGCATCTTTTACACTACACTAGTGTCGAAAACGCTCTTATGTTATAGGACGGAGGGAGAGGATCCCAAGCTGCGAGAGGAGGGATTTTCTTTTCGAGATCCTTGCCTCTCCAAAAGAGATGTCTCCTATATATATATCAATCTGTTCTATGGTGCCTTTGTATAGAAGTAGACAACTCATAAGAAAAGTAGGCAGAGAAGACAAAATTGGATTGACCATGAGCAATATGCCATCATAGCTCAAGAACTGAGAGCAAACATTTAGCATTTTCTGAATTCTGTCAATGATGAACATTAAAAAAATCCATTCTTGGCTTGGTGAAACTAAGTGGAGCACCTAAATAAATAAATAGAAAAGTGCCATGGTGCATCGCGGAATGCTGGATAGATGTTGCAGGTGTCATTTGGGGTATTGACTTGTAATATGCTTGATTTCTGGTAATTAACCTTTAACCCAGATGCCTTGGAGTAGATATTGACTAGATGTTGCAAATTCTCGAATTGACCTAGACATGTTGGCATGATGATTAAGGTGTCATCAACATACTAAAGTATGGGGAAATCAGGGCAGGAGTTAAACTTAACTAGAGGTTGAATAATATCTCTATGCATAACACTATCTAAAATTGTTTATAAAAATTTAGCTGTGAGACCAAAAAGGAGGGGAGAAAGGGGATCTCCTTGTCTCACCCTTCTTCTGCACTTAAAAGAGTTACCAGGCACCCCGCTTAACAATACAACAGAGGTGGCGGTGTTAAGAAGCTGCTCAATCCAGGAGCAACATTTGGTCGCAAATCATTTTTGCTTCGAGATACCTAAAATCATGACGTGCTCCATTTTGTGAAAGGCTTTCCCAAAATCTAGCTTTAACACCATTGTGGGATTTTTTCTTTTGTGGCATTGGAATAAATATTTATATGCCCAGGCAATACAATCAAGTATAAATCTAGATTTGATGAATCCATATTGATTGACATGGATTAGCAAGATGTTTAGTAAGCAATTTGGTTGTGCAACGGAGTTGGGATATGGTTCTGTAATCATTAACACAGGATGCATCAGGCTTCTTTGGAACAGGGAAAATGAAAGAATTATTGATACTTTGTAGGCACACCTCCCCTCTATAGAACATGTTTAAAAAGATCACAAAATCTTGCTTGATTATTAGCGAACACTTCCTTGCAAAATAGGAATTAGAGCCATGTGGGCTTGGAGATTTATTTCACGGCAAGTCCTTAATTGTGGCATCTATCTTCTAAGTAGAGAAAGGTTCTTCCAGGAAGGATATACCATGATGCACTCGCAATAGGTGAAGCAATTCAGGAAGAATATTGTAATGCTCTGATTTGCCTACCATGTCCTTAAAAGCTTATTGCATAAGAGAAGATTTTGCAGCATGATTAGAAACTTCCAAACAATCTGATCCAGTCAGTGAAGATATATAGTTGTGCCTATGCTAGACAGTAGCTAAAGCATGGAAGAATATAGAATTTTCACTTCTTAAAGTAGCCCATTTAATTTCCCCCTCTGCTACTAGTATGTGTTTTGTTGCTTCAAGAGTTTGTCCAAGTGAAGTTTAACATCTTTCCTTAGGCCATACTCCAAAGTTATGAGTGCTTTAAAATTTTGAATTGCTTCCATCATTTCAATTAGACCATTTGTATATGTAATATCCTTATTTAGATCGGAAAGATTCCTTAGTGAACCTCCTATAGTAACCTGCATGACCGAGGAAGTTTCTTATACCTTTGACATCTCTAGGACATGACATTTTCTCAATTGCATCAAGTTTAGCTTTGTCTACTTCAATGCCTCTTTCAGGAATTTTATGACAAATGACTATACCTTCATTCACTGTAAAGTGGGATTTCTCTCAATTCAAGACAAGTTTAGTCCCTTCACATGTCTGCAAAACTTTATCAAGATTGCTCATATAGTCATCAAAAGAAGTTTCACGTACGGAACAATCAACCATGAAGACCTCACCAATTTTCTCACAAAAATCATGGCATATAGCAGTCATACACCTATGAAAAATAGCAGGTGCATTACATAAACCAAAAGGCATACGTCTATAAGCATAGGTTACAAAAGAACAAGTAAAAATAATTTTCTCTTGATCTTCTAGTGACATGGGTATTTGAGAGAAAGCAAAATATCCATCTAAGAAACAAAAGTGTGTATCCTAAGATAATATTTCTAACAATTGATCAATAAAATGCAAAGGATAATGATCTTTAATGGCAGCTTTATTCAATTTTCTAAAATCAATTACCATCCTATAACATGTAACAACTCTTTGTGGGATAAGTTTATTTTTATCATTAGGAACAGCAGTGATGCCACCTTTCTTAGGGACACAATGAACAAGACTTACCCATATACTATCAGCTATAGGATAAATTATACCTACCTCCAGAAGCTTTAGTATTTCCTTTCTTAACACATCCTTCATCTTAGGATTCAACTGAGGTAGATGATCGACGACTGGTTTGGCATCGGGCTCCATATTAATTTTGTATTGACACAGAGTAGGACTAGTGACTTTAAGATCATCAAGAGTATATCCAATTACAACATGATGTTTCCTCAAGGTTTTCAATAATGTCTATTCTTCGTGCACTAGAAGGTTAGCATTGATAATAACATAATATATTTTCTTTTCATCTAGATAAGAATATTTCAATGTATTTGGGAGTTTCTTTAATTCAAACACAGGATCACCCTTATTTGGAGGAGGTGTTGGGGAACGTTGCAGAAAACAAAAATTTTCCTACTCGTTTCACCAAGATCCATCTAGGAGTTCATCTAGCAACGAGTGATCGGATGCATCTACATACCTTTGTAGATCGCGAGCGGAAGCGTTCAAAGAACGGGGATGATGTAGTCGAACACGATGTGATTCAAATCACCGGAGATCCTAGCACCAAACGGACGGTGCCTCCGCGTTCAACACACGTACGGAACGGATGACGTCTCCTCCTTTCTTGATCCAGCAAGGGGGGGAGAGGTTGATGAAGATCCAGCAGCACGACGGCGTGGTGGTGGATGCAGGGCGTCACAGTAGCAGGGCTTTGTCGTGTACTACGAGGGAGAGATGTAACAGGGGAGAGGGAAGCACCAAAGGCTGAGGTATGAAGTCCTCCCTCTCCTCAACTATATATAGGAGGGCCAAGGGGGGGTGCGCCAGCCTAGGAGATCCAATCTCCTAGGTGCGGCGGCCAAGGGGAGGTTTCCCACCCCCCCAAGGCACCTAGAGGTGCCTTCCACCATTGGGACTCTTCCCTTTTGTGGAAACCTAGGCGCATGGGCTTTTGGGGCTGGTGCCCTTGGCCCATCCAGGCATGTGGCCCCACCCGGTGGACCCCCATGTGGCCCCCCGGGACAGGTGGCCCCACCCGGTGGACCCCCGGGACCCCTCCGGTGGTCCCGGTACAATACCGATAACCCCGAAACTTGTCCCGATGGCCGATACTGCACTTCCTATATATAATTCTTTACCTCCGGACCATTCCGGAACTCCTCGTGACGTCCGGGATCTCATCCGGGACTCCGAGCAACATTCGGGTTACTGCATATACATATCTTCACAACCCTAGCGTCACCAAACCTTAAGTGTGTAGACCCTACGGGTTCGGGAGACAAGCAGACATGACCGAGACGACTCTCCAGTCAATAACCAACAGCAGGATCTGGATACCCATGTTGGCTCCCACATGCTCCACGATGATCTCATCGGATGAACCACGATGTCGAGGATTTAATCAACCCCGTATACAATTCCCTTTGTCAATCGGTATGTTACTTGCCCGAGACTCGATCGTTGGTATCCCAATACCTTGTTCAGTCTCGTTACCGGCAAGTCACTTTACTCGTACCGTAATGCATGATCCCGTGATCAACCACTTGGTCACCTTGAGCTCATAATGATGATGCATTACCGAGTGGGCCCAATGATACCTCTCCGTTATATGGAGTGACAAATCCCAGTCTCGATCCGTGTCAACCCAACAGACAGTTTCGGAAATACCTGTAGTGCACCTTTATAGTCACCCAGTTACGTTGTGACGTTTGATACACCCAAAGCACTCTTACGGTATCCGGGAGTTACACGATCTCATGGTCAAAGGAAAAGATACTTGACATTGGAAAATCTCTAGCAAACGAACTACACGATCTTGTGCTATGCTTAGGATTAGGTCTTGTCCATCACATCATTCTCCTAATGATGTGGTCCCGTTATCAATGACATCCAATGTCCATAGCCAGGAAACCATGACTATCTGTTGATCAACGAGCTAGTCAACTAGAGGCTTACTAGGGACGTATTATGGTCTATGTATTCACACATGTATTACGATTTCCGGATAATACAGTTATAGCATGAATAAAGACAATTATCATGATCAAAGAAATATAATAATAATACTTTTATTATTGCTTCTAGGGCATATTTCCAACAGTCTCCCACTTGCACTAGAGTCAATAATCTAGTTACATTGTGATGAATCGAACACCCATGGAATTCTGGTGTTGATCATGTTTTGCCCTAGGGAGAGGTTTAGTCAACGGATCTGCTATATTCAGGTCCGTATGTACTTTACAAATCTCTATGTCTCCATCTTGAACATTTTCACGAATGGAGTTGAAGCGACGCTTGATGTGCCTTGTCTTCCTGTGAAACCTGGGCTCCTTGGCAAGTGCAATAGCTCCAGTGTTGTCACAAAAGAGTTTGATTGGCCCCGACGCATTGGGTATGACTCCTAGGTCGGTGATGAACTCCTTCACCCATATTGCTTCATGTGCTGCCTCCGAGGCTGCCATGTACTCCGCTTCACAGGTAGATCCCGCCACGGCGCTCTGTTTGCAGCTGCACCAGCTCACTGCTCCACCATTCAACATATACACGTATCCGGTTTGTGACTTAGAGTCATCCAGATCTGTGTTGAAGCTAGCGTCGACGTAACCCTTTACGACGAGCTCTTCGTCACCTCCATAAACGAGAAACATTTCCTTAGTCCTTTTCAGGTACTTCAGGATATTCTTGACCGATGTCCAGTGTTCCTTGCCGGGATTACTTTGGTACCTTCCTACCAAACTTACGGCAAGGTTTACATCAGGTCTGGTACACAGCATGGCATACATAATACAACCTATGGCAGAGGCATAGGGGATGACACTCATCTCTTCTATATCTTCTGCCGTGGTCGGGCATTGAGCCGAGCTCAATCTCACACCTTGCAAAATAGGCAAGAACCCTTTCTTGGACTGATCCATTTTGAACTTCTTCAAAATCTTATCAAGGTATGTGCTTTGTGAAAGACCTATTTGGCGTCTTGATCTATCTCTATAGATCTTGATGCCTAATATATAAGCAGCTTCTCCAAGGTCCTTCATTGAAAAACTCTTATTCAAGTAGGCCTTGATGCTGTCCAAGAGTTCTATATCATTTCCCATCAAAAGTATGTCATCTACATATAGTATGAGAAATGCTACAGAGCTCCCACTCACTTTCTTGTAAACGCAGGCTTCTCCATAAGTCTGCGTAAACCCAAACGCTTTGATCATCTCATCAAAGCGAATGTTCCAACTCCGAGATGCTTGCACCAGCCCATAAATCGAGCGTTGGAGCTTGCACACCTTGTTAGCATTCTTAGGATCGACAAAACCTTCCGCCTGCATCATATACAATTCTTCCTTAAGGAAACCATTAAGGAATGCCGTTTTGACATCCATTTGCCATATTTCATAATCGTAGAATGCGGCAATTGCTAACATGATTCGGACGGACTTCAGCTTCGCCACCGGTGAGAAAGTCTCATCGTAGTCAACCCCTTGAACTTGTCGATAACCCTTAGCGACAAGCCTAGCTTTATAGATGGTCACATTACCATCTGCGTCTGTCTTCTTCTTAAAGATCCATTTATTTTCTATGGCTCGCCGTTCAACGGGCAAGTCAGTCAAAGTCCATACTTCGTTTTCATACATGGATCCTATCTCGGATTTCATGGCTTCTAGCCATTTGTTGGAATCCGGGCCTGCCATCGCTTCTTCATAGTTCGAAGGTTCACCGTTGTCTAACAACATGATTTCCAAGACAGGGTTGCCGTACCACTCTGGTGCGGAACATGTCCTTGTGGACCTTCGAATTTCAGTAGGAGCTTGATCAGAAGTATCTTGATCATCATGAATAACTTCCTCTCTAGTCGGTGCAGGCACCTCAGGAACATTTTCTTGAGTTGCGCCATTTACCGGTTCAAGAGGCAATACTTCATCAAGTTCTACTTTCCTCCCACTTACATCTTTCGAGAGAAACTCTTTCTCTAGAAAGGATCCATTCCTGGCAACAAAGATCTTGCCTTCGGATCTGAGGTAGAAGGTATACCCAGCAGTTTCTTTAGGGTATCCTATAAAGACTCATTTTTCCGACTTGGGTTTGAGCTTTTCAGGTTGAAGTTTCTTGACATAAGCATCGCATCCCCAAACTTTTAGAAACGACAGCTTAGGTTTCTACCCAAACCATAATTCATACGGTGTTGTCTCAACGGATTTCGACGGAGCCCTATTTAAAGTGAATGCGGCAGTCTCTAAAGCATAGCCCCAAAAAGATAGCGGTAAATCGGTAAGAGACATCATAGATCGCACCATATCTAATAGAGTGCGATTACGACGTTCGGACACACCGTTACGCTGAGGTGTTCCAGGCGGCGTGAGTTGTGAAACTATTCCACATTTTCTTAAGTGTGTGCCAAATTCGTGACTCAAGTATTCTCCTCCACGATCTGATCGTAGAAACTTGATTTTCCTGTCACGTTGATTTTCAACCTCACTCTGAAATTCTTTGAACTTTTCAAAGGTTTCAGACTTGTGTTTCATTAAGTAGACATACCCATATCTACTCAAGTCATCAATGAGGGTGAGAACATAACGATAGCCACCGCGAGCCTCAACACTCATTGGACCGCACACATCAGTATGTATGATTTCCAATAAGTTGGTTGCTCGCTCCATTGTTCCTGAGAACGGAGTCTTGGTCATTTTTCCCATGAGGCATGGTTCGCACGTGTCAAATGATTCATAATCAAGAGACTCGAGATTCATTAAGAATAAACCATTGACTATCATTATCAACCTTACATCTTTTGGTACTCACACTATGAACATGTGTAGTAATACTCTCGAGATTCATTAAGAATAAACCATTGACTATCGGAGCATGACCATAAAACATATCTCTCATATAAATAGAACAACCATTATTCTCGGATTTAAATGAGTAGCCATCTCGTATTAAACGAGATCCTGATACAATGTTCGTGCTCAAACATGGCACAAAATAACAATTATTGAGGTTTATAACTAATCCCGTAGGTAAATGTAGAGGTAACGTGCCAACGGCGATCACATCGACCTTGGAACCATTCCCGACGCGCATCGTCACCTCGTCCTTCGCCAGTTTCCGTTTATTCCGCAGCTCCTGCTGTGAGTTACAAATATGAGCAACGACACCGGTATCAAATACCCAGGATTTACTACGAGTACTGGTAAGGTACACATCAATTACATGTATATCAAATATACCTTTGGTGTTGCCGGCCTTCTTGTCCGCTAAGTATTTGGGGCAGTTCCGCTTCCAGTGACCCTTCCCTTTGCAATAAAAGCACTCTGTCTCAGGCTTGGGTCCATTCTTTGACTTCTTCCCGACAGCTTGCTTGCCAGGCGCGGCAACTTCCTTGCCGTCCTTCTTGAAGTTCTTTTTACCCTTGCCCTTCTTGAACTTAGTGGTTTTATTCATCATCAACACTTGATGTTCCTTCTTGACTTCTACCTCTGCTGATTTCAGCATAGCAAATACTTCAGGAATGGTCTTTACCATCCCCTGCATATTGAAGTTCATCACAAAGCTCTTGTAGCTTGGTGGAAGCGACTGGAGGATTCTGTCAATGACCGCGTCATCCGGGAGATTAACTCCCAGCTGAGTCAAGCGGTTATGTAACCCAGACATAGTGAGTATGTGCTCACTGACAGAACTATTTTCCTCCATCTTACAGCTGAAGAACTTATCGAAGACTTCATATCTCTCGATCCGGGCATGAGCTTGAAAAACCATTTTTAGCTCTTCGAACATCTCATATGCTCCATGTCTCTCAAAACGCTTTTGGAGCCCCGGCTCTAAGCTGTAAAGCATGCCGCACTAAACGAGGGAGTAGTCATCAGTACGTGTCTGCCAAGCGTTCATAGCGTCTTGGTTCTGTGGGACGGGTGGATCACCTAGCGGTGCTTGTAGGACATAATCTTTCTTGGCATCTATGAGGATGATCCTCAGGTTCCGGACCCAGTCCGTATAGTTGCTGCCATCGTCTTTCAGCTTGGTTTTCTCTAGGAACGCGTTGAAATTGAATACAACGTTGGCCATTTGATCTACAAGACATATTGTAAAGATTTTAGACTAAGTTCATGATAATTAAGTTCATCTAATCAAATTATTAATGAACTCCCACTCAGATTAGACATCCCTCTAGTCATCTAAGTGTTACACGATCCGAGTCGACTAAGCCGTGTCCGATTAACACGTGAGACAGACTAGTCATCGTCAGTGAACATCTTCATGTTGATCGTATCTTCCATACGACTCGTGTTCGACCTTTCGGTCTCTGTGTTCCGAGGCCATGTCTGTACATGCTAGGCTCCTCAAGTTAACCCTAAGTGTTTTTGCATGTGTAAAACTGTCTTACACCCGTTGTATGTGAACGTAAGGATCTATCACACCCGATTAACACGTGGTGCTTCGAAACGACGAACTGTAGCAACGGTGCATAGTTAGGGGAGAACACTTCTTGAAATTGTTGTAAGGGATCATCTTATTTACTACCGTCGTTCTAAGTAAACAAGATGCAAAACATGATAAACATCACATGCATCAAATAATAATAGTGACATGATATGGCCAATATCACATAGCTCATTTGATCTCCATCTTGGGGCTCCATGATCATCCTGTCACCGTCATACTCATCGACATGTAAGTTGTGATTCCTTGTATAATAGCATGAACATCTCATACATCACATATCAATCATTCATCATTCATCACAACTTTGGCCATATCATATCACAAAGCACTTGCTGCAAAAACAAGTTAGACGTCCTCTAATTGTTGTTGCAGGTTTTACGTGGCTGAAGTAGGGTTCTAACAAGAACGTTTTCTTACCTACGTGAAAGCCACAACGTGATTTGTCAACTTCTATTTACCCTTCATAAGGACCCTGTTCATCGAATCTGCTCCAACTAAAGTAGGAGAGACAGACACCCGCCAGCCACCTTATGCAACTTGTGCATGTTTGTCGGTGGAACCGGTCTCACGTAAGCATACGTGTAAGGTTGGTCCGGGCCGCTTCATCCCACAATTCCGTTGAAGCAAGATAAGACTAGTAGCGGCAAGAAAGTTGACAACATCAACGCCCAAAACTAATTGTGTTCTACTCGTGCAAGAGAACTACGCATAGACCTAGCTCATGATGCCACTGTTGGGGAACGTTGCAGAAAACAAAAATTTTCCTACTCGTTTCACCAAGATCCATCTAGGAGTTCATCTAGCAACGAGTGATCGGATGCATCTACATACCTTTGTAGATCGCGAGCGGAAGCGTTCAAAGAACGGGGATGATGTAGTCGAACACGACGTGATTCAAATCACCGGAGATCCTAGCACCGAACGGACGGTGCCTCCGCGTTCAACACACGCATGGAACGGATGACGTCTCCTCCTTTCTTGATCCAGCAAGGGGGGGGAGAGGTTGATGAAGATCCAGCAGCACGACGGCGTGGTGGTGGATGCAGGACGTCACAGTAGCAGGGCTTTGCCGTGTACTATGAGGGAGAGATGTAACAGGGGAGAGGGAAGCACCAAAGGCTGAGGTATGAAGTCCTCCCTCTCCTCAACTATATATAGGAGGGCCAGGGGGGTGCGCCAGCCTAGGAGATCCAATCTCCTAG
>NC_041384.1:727659652-727665355 GCF_002162155.2 Triticum dicoccoides
TTCCACCATTGGGACTCTTCCCTTTTGTGGAAACCTAGGCACATGGGCTTTTGGGGCTGGTGACCTTGGCCCATGCAGGCCAAGGCGCACCCCCTACAGCCCATGTGGCCCCCCGGGACAGGTGGCCCCACCCGGTGGACCCCCGGAACCCCTCCGGTGGTCCCGGTACAATACCGATAACCCCGAAACTTGTCCCGATGGCCGATACTGCACTTCCTATATATAATTCTTTACCTCCGGACCATTCCGGAACTCCTCGTGACGTCTGAGATCTCATCCGGGACTCCGAACAACATTCGGGTTACTGCATATACATATCTTCACAACCCTAGCGTCACCGAACCTTAAGTGTGTAGACCCTACGGGTTCGGGAGACAAGCAGACATGACCGAGACGACTCTCCGGTCAATAACCAACAGGGGGATCTGGATACCCATGTTGGCTCCCACATGCTCCACGATGATCTCATCGGATGAACCACGATGTCGAGGATTTAATCAACCCCGTATGCAATTCCCTTTGTCAATCGGTATGTTACTTGCCCGAGACTCGATCGTTGGTATCCCAATACCTTGTTCAGTCTCGTTACCGGCAAGTCACTTTACTCGTACCGTAATGCATGATCCCGTGATCAACCACTTGGTCACCTTGAGCTCATAATGATGATGCATTACCGAGTGGGCCCAGTGATACCTCTCCGTTATATGGAGTGACAAATCCCAGTCTCGATCCATGTCAACCCAACAGACACTTTCGGAAATACCTGTAGTGCACCTTTATAGTCACCCAATTACGTTGTGACGTTTGATACACCCAAAGGACTCTTACGGTATCCGGGAGTTACACGATCTCATGGTCAAAGGAAAAGATACTTGACATTGGAAAAGCTCTAGCAAACGAACTACACGATCTTGTGCTATGCTTAGGATTAGGTCTTGTCCATCACATCATTCTCCTAATGATGTGATCCCGTTATCAATGACATCCAATGTCCATAGCCAGGAAACCATGACTATATGTTGATCAACGAGCTAGTCAACTAGAGGCTTACTAGGGACATATTATGGTCTATGTATTCACACGTGTATTACGATTTCCGGATAACACAGTTATAGCATGAATAAATACAATCATCATGATCAAAGAAATATAATAATAATACTTTTATTATTGCCTCTAGGGCATATTTCCAACAGGCGGATCTCCCAAAAGTTCGAGTGGAAAATTATGCTTAAGGATGGGTGTTTGCCTAAAGAAGATTCCATATTTTTCATATTAATTCATGATCTAACAAATATTGCTCTAAAGGATCAATAAGAGGCACGACAATAGAAGCAAGACCAAGAATATCGTCTTTATTAGGTAAATATTTATCATGAGGTTATCTAGTGAACTTAGAGAAATTTAATTCATGAGATCCATCACCAACTTTAACCTTCTCTTTAACACAATCCATTTCAGAATTAACAATATTCAAGAAGGGTCTACCAAATATAATGGGGCAAAAATTATCTTATTGTGATTCATACTAGAAAATTAGTAGGGGATTTGATCTTACCCACGCAAGAGTACAACATCTCTAACAATCCCAAGCAGCAAAATAGTATCCCTATTTGCAAGCTTAATAGCAACATGAATATCAATTGGTGAAACATCATGCATGACTTCTTGATAGAGACATAAATGAATGGCACTTATACTAGCACCCATATCACATAAACCATCATAGCAATGATCTCCAATCTTAATAGAATAATAGGATTACCAACAACTTTCTTATTCTTAGCTAACATGTCACGTTCATTTCTAACAGGTTTAGCAATTCTAATAGCTTCATCAGAGAAATAAATAACATGCTCGTCAATATTATCAACCAATAGATCTTTAACCATTGCAATAGTAGGTTATACTTTCATTTGTTCTGAGGGTTTGTATGCTTTAATATTACTCTTATGAACCACAGTTGTAGCCTTAGCATGTTGCTTAGTCCTAACAGGGAAAGGAGGCTTCTCAATGTAAGCAGTAGGCACAACAGGATTAGCAGTGTAAGAAAATAGTTTAGTATTAGCAATAATTGGTTCTTCACAAATATCTTTATGGGGTGGATGAAATTTAAACCACTTCTCCTTAGGGATATCAACACTAGCAGCAAAGGAGTCGCAAAATGTAGCTACTACCTCAGAGTCAAGTTCATATTTTGCACCAAGCTTATGAAAAACATATGTTCTACAAAAGACTTAACACAATCAAATTCAAGATTTATAGCTAACTCATTACCTTCTTCAATTTCCCAATCTTTAGAGTTGTGTTTAATTCGTTCAATAAGGTCCCATTTGAATTTTATACTTCTTTTTGAGAAAAAACTAGGAGAAGAAGAATCAAGAATTGTTTTAGCATTAATAGAAAGCCGAGCATAAAGTTTTGAATAATAATTTCCCTTGAGAGCTCATGATTGGGGCATTTGAGGGTCATGTCCTTAATCATCCTCAAGCTTGAGTGATAATTTCTCCTTGAAGAGGCCAAAAATTATATATATAATTCCTATCACGATGAACCAAGTGCATAGGATAATTTTTTGATGGAATTCTAGCTTCTGTCCTATCTTTCAGGTTCATCCAACAGCCTATACCATGCCAATGATCTTCCCTCAAAATATAAAGGGAACAATTTCTTCTTAACTCCATCCCTTAGTGAACATGCAAGCTTAAACAGTCCACAAAATTCATCCATATAGATTAAGTACATATCATGATGTATTGTTCCATCTCCTGCATAGGGATTACCATGCAATTTTTCTAGAATACCAAAAGGGATTTATTAATAAATATTTTTAGTAGGTTGAGGCACGACTCTTACCACTTGCATTCGAGGTGAAGAGACCCCGAACAAGCCCCTCATAGGATTTCCTTCCACAGTGACAATCAAAAGATAAAATTCAGCACGTATTATAAATGTTTCCTTATCAAATTCCACTTATCAAGAGTGCTTCACTCCCCAGCAACGACGCTAGAAAAGAGTTTTGATGACCCTCAAGTATTTGGATCAATCGTAGTCCTTTCAATAAATAAGAGTGTCGAACCCAATGAGAAGCATTAGGAATCGATAAATGGTTTTCAGTAAGGTATTCTTTGCAAGTGTTGTAAAGAAGTTGTGAAAGATAGTTTTCTAGAAAGATAATTCATAGCAAGCAACAAGTAACAAAAGCAGTGAGGTATAACAAGATGGCACAATCCTATTTATTGCAAAGGACAATTCAAAAGTACTTCTTATAGTGATTAAAGCGTTCTCGAGGACACTTATGAATTTCGTCTAGTTATCTTCATCATGATTCATTGATTCACGCTCGTTGCTTTGATAAGTTGTTATGTGGGTGGACTGGTGCTAAGGTGATGTTCTTACTTGAACAAACAACCTACTTATGATTACCTCCTCTCGCAAGCATTCACAACTACAAGAGAAGAATTAAGATAAACCTAACAATGGCATGAAGCATGTGGATCCAAATCAACCCCTTATGTAGTAGTGCATAAACTAGCGTTTAGGCTTCTGCCACTCCTGCAACCCATCGTCTACTTACTAATCAACAATGCCTTTCCCCTAGGTCGAAGCATGGTAATGTGTCATGTAGTCGACATTAACACGACACCACCAGAGGAAGAACAATAAATGCATCATCAAAACATTGAATGAAAACCAACTTCACATGATTACTTATAACAAGCTCTAGTAGAAAACAGGGCTTTGGTCCAGGCCTGGCCAGCCCATTAGTCCCGGTTCAGTCACGAACCGGGACCCATGGGGGCATACGTCCTGGTTCGTGCGCCCAGGGGGGCGGCCGGGCCCCGCAGGGCATTGGTCCCGGTTCGTCTAGACCCTTTTGTCTCGGTTCCAGACATGAACCGGGACCAATGATGTGGCTATATATACCCCCTCGCCCGCAAGCCGAGCACTCCACTGCTTTGTTTTTTCTAGCCGGCGAGGGGAGGGCTTTATGGTGCTCTAGCTCACCTCCTATGCACATGAGGTATTCGATGAAATGCCCGAGCCACACTAATTAAGCTTTCTCCTCTCCAAGCTCGTCCTCCAAGCTCCATTTTCCTCAAGATTTGTCTAGATTTAGCGGTCCGTCACGTCCCGTCCTCGTCTTCACTTCCGTCGATCACCCGCGCCGATCTCGTCGCCGGCACTACCGTGGTGAGCCTCTTGTTCTTATATTCTTTATAAAAGAAAAAAATTCTTACTTGTATGAATTAGATCAATTGTTACCTTGGTTGCGATTATGATCGCATTTTATTAGTTTTATTATAGTTTGTTATTATATAGTGCGATGGTTTTGGTATCCGCCTCCATCGGCCCTCGTCCTGTATATGACTCGGATGTGGTATATATTATCTTTTATAACTATTTGGTTCATTTATTGTCTATGACAATTGTGCCGACCAACGTGACATAGATTTTTTTTATCTAGGAGGTATGTGAACCGGAAATTCCAACCGACCCTATTGTCGAGAGGTTAAATTTAGTTGAAGAAGAAAACAATTACTTGAAGGAAAAAATAAAAAATTGAGGAGGAGAAGATGATATCGGAGTTGCATGTTGCGGATGTCGTCGATGATCACAAGATCAAGATGGATGTAATGCGCTTGAAGATTAGAAAGATTAGAAAATATGCCATTCATACCAAGGCTTGGTATCATTATGCCGTTGGATCAATTATTACCTCGGTTGCGATTATGATCGCATTTGTTGTTGCATTGAAATGTTTTACATAGTTTCAATGTATGCTTTAATTAGATGCTCTGGAGAGCTATATGTTGTTCAATAAGATCTATGTATGTACTTTGGTTTTAATGTGATGGTGAACTTCTATTAATTTTGTCACTTATTTATTCATGTTGTTCTGTAATTGTTTTTGACACACTTAATTATATATAATCCACGCAGATGAACCGGCAACGGATGTACAGTGATAGACACACCTCCGAGTACATTAAGGGCGTGCATAATTTTCTCGAAGTGGCTGAGGCAAACAAGCAAAATGGTTTTATGTGTTGTCCATGCCCTATATGTGGGAATACGAAGTCTTACTCTGAAGGGAAATTCCTTCACACCCACCTCCTTTATAAGGGTTTCATGCCACACTATAATGTTTGGACCAAGCACGGAGAAATAGGGGTTATGATGGAAGACAGCGAAGAAGAAGAGAATGATGACAACTATGTGCCCCCTGAATACGGTGATGCTGCAACGAGGGAAGCTGAAGATCAAGAGGAACCAAACAATGTGCCCGATGATGATCTTTGCCGGGTCATTGTTGATGCAAAGAGACAGTGTGAAAGTGAAAAGGAGAAGCTGAAGTTCGATCGCATGTTAGAGGATCACAAAAAAGGATTGTACCCCAATTGCGAAAATGGAAACACAAAGCTCGGTACCATACTAGAATTGCTGCAGTGGAAGGCAGAGAATGGTGTGCCTGACAAATGATTTGAGAAGATGCTGAAAATATTAAAGAAGAAGCTTCCAAATGATAATGAATTGCCCAACAGTACATACACAACAAAGAAGGTTGTATGCCCTCTAGGATTGGAGGTGCAGAATATACATGCATGCCCTAATGACTGCATCCTCTACCACGGTGCGTACGAGGATTTGAACGCATGCCTGGTATGCGGTGCATTGCGGTATAAGATCAGACGAGATGAC